>NW_015659224.1:343309-377231 GCF_001515625.1 Sinocyclocheilus rhinocerous
ATTCGTTCAAATGGCAGATTCATCAGATGTTTATGCATGGGCTAATGGAACTTTGACTCAACCGATGCGTTGAAAACACGGAATCAATCAGCAATGAAATCGGCTGGTTGCTGTGAGATGCGCTGTTTCCGCCTAAAATGTAAGTGATTTACTATTATTGTATTTGCTTATTGAACTGTTTATAGAACTATTAAACAGTCGTAATGGTGAAAACGTTGTGTGATGTTGCCTAACTAACTGTATTTTAAATATAAAAACTTTCCATTTCGAATTTTTACCTCAGGATGCTGAGTTTCTTAGTGTTGCGCGTTTTGATTTCTCCTGGAGAGGCTGCGTGAGCCTCGCCTCTGCAGCGCAACCTTATACTGTCAATAGATGCATTATATACAGTAGCTATATCCACTCTTCGCCACTTAGTCTAAATGTAATAAAATCAGAATAATACTTGCTTTAGCATTACAGTGTTTGTTATGATCACTTTTTGTAAATATAAAGAGGTGTGGAAAATTTTCTCCTTATGTAATACCAGTCCTCTCCTGTGTATTCCTTATGTTGAAAAACAAAATCTTCATGTATACAGAATGCTTAAAAACACTGATACGAATAGATATATACACATGGTATTTACACACTTATAACAACATATAAAAGACAAATACAAATGAAACCATTGCACAATTTAATACTGAAACACAATTTCATAAAGCTTGCTCAAAGATAACCGAAAATAAGCAATTAATACATTTGAAATACATGTTTCTGGACACACTGGATTTATTTCATGAAAATCCATCGTCATCCATACTTATTAACTCACAAATACTGAAAAAAAATACAAAGCAGCTGTCATCAAATCTGACTAAGCTTGAAAACTGTACATCTTATTTTTTGTAACATGAATCTGGGTTATGTATGTTTTAAGGGCCTGCATATTTACATAAAAATGATTCATTTTGAGAACTCAAAGCAGGAAATAATTAATTTAATTTAAATAATAGCTGAAAGAGACTTCACTGGCACGCCGTTTTCTGCACGTCGCAGTGACCTCACATAAGCTTTCACTTGACTAGAGTTTATCTGTTAAAGTGCCACAGAGTGTCCAAGATCAAGCAATGTGCAAGAAGGTCATAAATAAATTTAAAAAAGAACCAAATAAAAAAAAGATTCGCACACACACACACACACACAATCATCAAGGTAAAATAAAAATAAAGCACAGCACCAAGCATGTCAACTAAAACTACAGTGGCAAAAGGAATCATGGAGTGCCTTATTGTGAATTCTCCATACTGTCTGTGCAACATTTACAGAGATAGACATATATGTGGATATGGAACGCAGGTGTCTTCACATGTGATCATGAGAGAAGGTCCACTGGGAATTCTGCACATGAATATCCCACATGTCAGTAGTCCAGAGGCACACAGAACCGACAGAATTGTTTCTTCCATTATGCCATGCTCTCCCTCTCCTCTGATGGTCCGTTTGACAGTTTCTTCACTTTCTTAACGCCCTCTCCCATGGCTGTTGAGGTAGTTACACTGAAATGAAAATGAAGAGCAACATTAACAACAAAAACAATCTCCGATATGTATCAAAAGCAGGGATAATTTGTCATTTGCAGGTTTCATTTGAAGCCAAACACTTAAATACTCAATCACAAAATATTGGAGAGCTAAAACGGTTTCTACAACAGATTTGGTTATGTGCTTCTTCAGTGCGGACATGAAAGAAGTTGAATCTTGGTCAGTAATGCTGTTCTGAAATAGTTAACTAAAAACAGGTCCTCAAATCATTTCAGACTGTCCCAATTTTCTGAGGAAAGCCCTTCAGCGATCTAGCATGCATACAACTGATGTTTAATTCATGAAAGACAGAATCGGTTTCTTTAAACACAAAACAAAATCATCTCTTAATCTTTCTGTTTTCAAAGAAGATCTGAACCACTGTGCAACAATTTTCAAAACAAACGTGTAATTAAACTTAGCGTTTACATTTTGGCATAAAGTAAAAAACCTAGAGTATATTGTACTTTTGAATCTTTTCCCACTGGGCCACAAATGTTTGAATCACCTAAACAAATATCACATTTTTTTTAAATTTTACACAAACAGCACCTTATTAATATACAAGTATTTCCATAAAAATGTGACCATGAGTTCACTGGCTAAGCATTCTGCATTAGCGGCAAACATGGACAGAATGTTCTGAGCAGAAACTGAGAGCGACACGCACGCATAACCTCTCTTGCGTTCATACTCTGCCCTTCTGTTCCTAATAATTATTTGAGCACAGATTGGACTGCATATGGCCACACTAGTACCAGCAAACTGTTCACGGCTCAGATGCACCACACATCTACAGTATGAGGACCTACTGTTGTTGAAGAAACAAGACATTTACCCACTTGAGGTCCATTTTAATTCAGGTCAAATGTCAAAGAGGAGGAGAAAAACACTGGATGAGCACAGTGTACTAGAGTAAAATTAGGTGCAAACTACAGTGAGTTGTGAGATACAGTGAAGTAAAATATATTTTTCAGAGATTCAGAACGCAATGCACAACTACTGCTACAGAACAGAATCACAGCAGGGATCAGCTTCAAGGTAATTGTAAAGACATTCACCACACGTCCAGAGAGCACAGCACCAGTCCAGTTCTCCACTCAGCAGCAGCCTCAGACCACTGATACACAAAGCACAAAATAAAGGCTGTGAGAAATGGCAAAAGAAAAAAGAAAAGAAAAACACCATGACTCTGCTCAACTCAGGTTCTGCTAACAGGTGCCTTGAACAGCTAAAATGCTTTGAGAACGCTTTCATTTTATGGCATAAGTGTAACAAACAACAGTACCTCTGATTTGAGAAGAAAATGCCCAATTTATACCACATTTATAGTTAAAGCTGATTTTATATAATATTTTACAATAGAGTGCAACCATGACCATATCATTTTCAGTTCCATGACCAAAACGTACTAGTTCCAAGATGAATCACATTACAAATAAGTAATGAACAACAAACCCACGAAGTATAGATAATAACAATCCAAAAAACAGCAGTAAATTATATTAGATTTTTCTTTTTTCTTTTTTTACTGTCACTGTTTATACATATTTAAAGAATATACATACAGTGGGTACGGAAAGTATTCAGACCCCCTTAAATTTTTCACTCTTTGTTATATTGCAGCCATTTGCTAAAATCATTTAAGTTAATTTTTTTTCCTCATTAATGTACACACAGCACCCCATATTGACAGAAAAACACAGAATTGTTGACATTTTTGCAAATTTATTAAAAAAGAAAAACTGAAAAATGCTCAGTATTTAGTAGAAGCACCCATTTGATCTAATACAGCCATGAGTCTTTTTGTATATATTATATTATATATATATATTCTTAGAAATAATACTTTAATTCAACATGCATTAAACTGATTAAAAGTGACAGTAAAAACATGCTACATAATTCTTCATATGACTTATATTTCATACAGGAACTTGAACGTTCTATTCATCAAAAAATCCTGGAAAAAATGCTTTCCATAAAAAAATTTAGCAGCAAAACCATTTTCAACATCAATAAAAAGATGTTTTTTTTTTTTGTTATTTTAAATTGTAATAATATTTCACAATATCGCTGCTTTTACTGTGTTTTGATCACATACACTGAACAAAATTATAAACGCAACACTTTTGTTTTTGCCCATATTTGTCATGAGCTGAATTCAAAGATCTAAGACTTTTTCTATGTACACAAAAGGCTTATTTCTCTCAAATATTGTTCACAAATCTGTCTTAGATCTTTGAGTTCAGCTCATGACAAATGGGAGCAAAAACAAAAGTGTTGCGTTTATAATTTTGTTCAGTGTAAATGCAGCCATGGTGAGCATTAAAGACTTCTTTGAAACAAACAAGAAGAAAAAAAAAATTTAGAAGAAATGGAGAAGGACATGTATGGGAAGTTATACCCATAACCCAACTGTTGCACTATATTAAAAGGTGCCTGAGATTGATTAAATAAATAAACAAATAATAAAAAAAATAAAAGCACTCAGGGCAGTTTGGACCTAAACTTTGAATGCTCATGAGAGCAATGCTCTCTATTTTTGTGGTTAGCATCATCCATCTTTTCTCTGTTCTTTGCAAGACTCAATGAGGACAGCTGAATCAGGCCGCACCACAAGTCACCCAAAAAAAAGTTTTGGGGAAAATAGGCCACAAAAAAGCACTCTGCCCATTCAGCTTGGGAGGAAGACAAGCGAGAGTAAAGCACAATATCCTGTGTAAGGCAGGTGGGAGAGATACTGTGGGAGGAGGAGGAGGAGAAGAAGAAGGGGGAAAGTGCAAGCAAGGAACAAGGACATATGGAGTCACGGCTATTTTGGGAAGTGCCGGGGTGGGGGGTGGATAGAGCACACGCCACCTGAGGGGATGCTGAATGTGGGGTGAATGGGAGATGGGGACTTGGGGGAAGGAGGGGAGGATGGTGGTTGTCAAGGAACAGAACAAGACTTGGACATATAGGGAGCAGAGAGGAACGCAATCCCCCGAGACCTTAGAAAGAAAAATCATAAGGATGGGGAAAATGACAAAGCCTGAAGAGATGAAGACATTAAAACACACTGAATCATCTGACCTGATGAGGCCACTCAAAATGCTTCGAAATAAGCAGCAAATGTTTGGGTGTGCTTGTGTAAATAAATGGGGAATGGCAGGTGCTCTCAGCTAGGGCATGTAATGAGGAAGACTACTAGGTCCTCCAATCAGGAGGAACCCCTCTGGGCTTCTTCTAGAGCCATGACAGGTGGCTGGATCATTGTAAGCCTGTCCGTGTGACCAGGTCACAGCTGGTAATGGAACACAAGAGGGTCACGGTATGTAGAAATGCTGTCCGCGAAAACACATATAGAAGAAAGATGCCCTTATTATTGTAAAATGCAAAAAAATGAGAGAAATTAGCTTCATTTTAAAATGAGACAGTCTCATGATCTCTTGTGCATTGTTATAGTCATCTGTCATCACTGGCTCTCTGTGCTGTAAGTGAGTCACATCATCTTGAGCAATCAAATTGTCCTTGATCTTTTGAGATAAAAGAATGATGTGCTATGAAAACATGTCAAGGTACAGTCCATTCACTTCCATTCAGACTTGTGTGAAATGTTCTTGAAATGTCCTGTCTTTCGTTACATCCATCTTATTTTTCAATGTGGAAGTAAGCTGAATGTGGAAGGCTTCTGATTCATTATAGTTAAAATAAATGGAAGAATAATAAAGAAATAAAACTCTTAATGCTTTAAACCAGTGCGAATGATTAAAATAATAATTATGTATTATAACAAAAAATACCACTTTTCAACATCAAGCAGCATAACAGACTGTTTTTTGTGCAGCTAAAATATGTGGAAGCAGCTGAAAAGCTTGCACATTCAATTAAAACAGTGCCCACTCTAACATTAAAAATAAGGTAGATATGAACCAGTTGCAGTGCATTTATGTATGATTTCTTACACATTGTCCATCTCCATGTCTTCGTCCTCCACAGACAGCAGTAGGTAGGGGTTGTAGGAGGCTGGCCGGAACTTGTGTCCAGTTAAGAAGAAGAAGGTCAGCGTGGCCAGCTCATCCAGCAGCTACAAATAAAGAACAAAAAAATAAATAAAACCATCAATATACTTTTTTCCATTTTACTAAGAATTTCATTTTTTTTAATTAATCTTAAACATTCTACACATGCACTTATACTATGCACCATGTACTCAATCATCTAGTATTCATTTTATAAGATTTTTTTTTTGTCATCCAACACTGGAGTCCGCTATGTAAGGAAAGCTGTGACTGTTAAATGTATTAAGTGTTCAACAATCCATATTATATATTTTTGGGTTAATTAAGTGCATTTGAAGAATGGAATAGAATTGGGCAGAAGTACACAAACTGGGATGCATCTGATTTTTCCACAATTCATTTATTCTGTGATTTAAATAGTTTTGAATAAGCATTTGTAACACCATAGTTGGATATTATTGATTTTAAGAATTAGAGGTAAAACTTCACAAAGCTACTGAAGTAGGCTCAAAACATTCAAAAGGGCACTACTGCCACAAATCGACACTGGAACACAGGATACCTAAGGTGGGCTCAGGTCAAGAGTTATTTATAAAGAAAAAGAAAAACATAATTGGCCTCACATCTCATGGAGTTTGAACATTGGCCAACCAAATAATCAAACCAAACAGAGAATTGAAATTGCATTTAAAATGGCAAAGCTGCATGTTTACTTAGTGAAGCTAATAATGACTTCAAACTCCTTTAACTTGCTTTAAAGGGGTCATGAACTGAGAAACCAAAATTGCCTTGATCTTTTGACATATAAGGGGTCGTTGTGCTACAAAAACCATCCCATAAGTTTCAGAACTCAAAACTTTCTTGTGAGTCTAAAAACAGCTTATATTGAAGGCAGTGTGCCAAAACAACAGCTTGTGGAAATGTACTACTCTATTAAGTGATAGTGTGGCTAAACACCGCCTCCACGGAAGAACATCAACGCCTGCTTCTACATCACTGCTTGTTTAGCCCCGCCCCCAGACTCACGCACGTAGTGTAAATAACAGGTCTACGTAGAAAACGAATGATAAAGATGGCTCCAAAGACAACAAGAAACTTTGAAGTGTCAAGTTGTGGAAAAACAGTCTTTGCATTGCCTTCCTTCTGATCCCAACATTAGGAAAGAGTGGATGAACTTTATTTTTAATGAAGTTCCAGATTGCATCAGTAAGAACTTGGTATTTTGTTTTACCGCAGATTTGTTTACAAACAAGGCACAATTCGACGCAGGATTTTCAGAAAGATTGAAACTAAAAGAGGATGCTGTGCCGACTATATTGGATCTGACAATAACGTCGCAACATACAAGTGTAAGTAACTGTTTTTATTGCATGATCACTATTGTTTTGTCTGTTAAACAGATCGTTTGATAGGAGTATTTATGCGTTTTTAAAAAATCACAGCAGCGACCATCTTTGAAGCATGTAGGCTGTCAAACATACACAAGTGTTAGCCAATCATAGCAGTGGGAGTTTATTTCCGAGTCTACGACAGAAAATAGCCTATTACTTCTAAATTGAGATGTTTTTTGATGCAAAATTTTTTATAACATTTTAAGTAGACATCAGAGAACAGTACAAAAATAAAAAACAAATGCAGTTCAAGACCCCTATAATGTAAAAGACTTAAAGGAATAGATTACCTCAAAAATGAAAATTGTGTCATCATTTACTCACCCTCATGTCGTTCCAAACCTGTATAAGTTTCTTTCTTATGTTGAACACAGAAGAAGATATTTAGAAAAATTTTGAAGAACCAAGCAGTTGTTGGTCCCCATTGATTTCCACAGTAGGGAAAGAAATACTATATATATATATAGTATAATATAAATTACCAGCATCCTTCAAAATATTTTATATTTCAAAATATTTATGTTCAACATAAGAAAAACTCATACAGGTTTGGAACGACATGACGGTGAGTAAATTATTACAGAATTTTCATTTTTTTTAGTTGAACTACGCCTTTAACAATGCAAAATGTTACATATATGTTGCCATGAACTTTTTCGGTCATGTAATCAATAGAGGAGTTTATGCTTAATGTGAACTGCACTTTTAGTATATTTCTACAACACTTAGTATACAGATGTCTGCCAGCTGTTAAATCTGTTATGTAAGTTTGAGTATCCATCACTCACCTGGTAGAGCCACTTCCATTGGAAAGGAACAATGACCTTGATGAGACTGGCAATGATGCGGGTGAAATAAATATAGCATACAATCTGTGACACAGAAAGAGACAGTAAGAAGAAAAGAGACAGACAGAGGAGTGATACACTTATCTAAAGGATTAGATACTTGTGTTTTAATGTCTCAAATGACTGATCACATTTAACAAAGACAAACGATCAAACAAACAGTGTGTTCTAGTCTGATTTTGTTTCAAACAAAGTTGCACCAAAAAGAAGAAATTTATCTAAGGTTTTGGACTCGTTAGGTCAATAACGAAATAAGTAAATGTGACATTGATAAAGTGAACTCCTCATGGTCACGTTCTTGCTTCCATTGAAGCATTAAACAAAATACTTCATAATAACTTAACGTAATATCTTTTCTATTCTTTAAATGAATAAAAAGATTGCTATTAAACTGGAAAAATGCCAGTGGTTAGTAGTTTCAGACTTTTGGACCACACTGGGCAAAGTTGGAGAAACAATTAATGGCAAATCAAGAAGTTGTCACTGTGAAATAAACTACAATATTGAAATAAAAAAGTGAGCTCAATGCATTCATGCACAAACCTTCAATAATAAATGCATTTATTCAGTCAGTGACTGTTAAAATCAAGCAAAATTAATAAGTCTAATAATTCTCATGCCATGACAGGCAGGCAGTCAGCCCTGCACAGAACTGAGCATCAGGCATGTGTCAGTTTAAAATCAGTGTGTCTGAATATAAGTGAGAATGACAGTGAGACAGTGAGGTGTATACATACCATCACATAGTAGTGCCTAAAAAGTTTCAGTTGAGCCAGATTGATGGCAGCTAAAAAGGGAAAGAGAAGCCAACATTACGATTAAAACAGAGTGAGAGAAGGGATGAGCTGTCCATTTACCTTTCATGCTTCAATTACTATGCTTCTCGCTCCTGCTGTGAAAATTGTTAAAATCAGAAGGCAATCAAAGAGTATATCTTTGTGCCCTGCGAGGGATAGGCAGAAGATGAAAGCAGGAAAAAATGTGATAGGCAGCAATGAAACAATGATTACTCGAGAGGGAAAAAAGGGTGGTGATTGCCTGGAGAGAATATTTTCTCTTCGGTATAGGATTATATGAAGTCGTAATACACCAAGGCAACATATAAAGGTGCTGCAGTATATGTATCATATATTGTGCCTAAATATTTCCACTTTTGTAACTTATAAGAGTTCATTTTTCTGCAGAGGCAAAAATTGGGACACAAACAGTGGGGCTAAGGCAGGGATCCTTAAATCTGGCCCACGAGATCCACTTTCCTGCAGAGTTTAGCTCTAACCCTAATCAAACACACCCGAGCAAGCTAATCAGTGTCTTCAGGATCATTAGAAAATCACAGGTAGGTGAGTTTGATCCGGGTTGGAGCTAAACTCTGCAGCGCATTGGCCCTCCAGGGCAAGATTTGAGGAACCCTGGGCTAAGGGAATAACCTGCTTCATTTTGAGTGCTGATCTCTCTCCCCCAGTTCATCTGACTTATGGCATCATAACAACACAAAAGCAATACAAACAATTGGTGCTCATAATGGGCAAATCATTTAAATGTATTGACTTGAAGAATTCTCCATACTCAAAAGTTTGGGATCGTACGTTTCTTTTTAAAGTAGTCTCTTTCAAGGCTGCATTTATTTGATAAAAAATACAGTAAAGACAGTAATAATGTGAAAAATTGTTATAATTAAAAATACTTTTATTTTAATTGATTCCTGTGATGGTAAAGCTGATTATTCAGCAGCCATTACGCCAGTCTTCAGTGTCACATGATTCTTCAGAAATCATTCTAATATTCAAATTTGGTGCTCACTAAAACGTTTCTTATTGTTTTCACAGTAGAAACAGTTATGCTGCTTGATGCTTTTGTGTAAACTATAACACATTTTTCAGGATTTTTAGATGAATAGAAAGTTCAAAAGAACAGCATTTATTTGAAACGGAAATCTTTTATAACATTATAAATGTCTTTACTGTCACTTATGATGAAATGAATGCATCCTTACTGAATAAAAGTATTAATTTCTATTAAACAACAACAACAACAACTTAAAAAAAATATCAAAGACTAAGGCTGTAAGTGAGAGCTGTTTTGCATTTACATTGCAGGATTTACTATTTGGTTAACGTATGTCTAGAGCAGCATATCTAGAACTGTTGTATTCTGGAAGACAGCACAATTAAATTTCAAGCCATAAAGACCAAGTCTCTTGAATAGCATGTAGAGAACAGCCAAATGTGAAGGAGGACAGCTCACACGACCAAGAAAAGCATTTGGAAAGATTAAAAATACGTACTTTCCGCAATATTTCATTTAAAATGGATTAAACATTGTGACATATGACTGTGAAATTGAAAATGGTACATGTGATGATCAAGTTTTATATCAGAATGAACTGTTGACCAGAAAGTGCTCTGATAATGTTCGACATACCTTTCCCATCCGTTGCTGATGACTCTTGTAAATGTCTTATTGACCTATCAAACAATACAGACATCAGTCGATTAGTCAAGAAATGATATAATTTATGGTATAGAACATTCAATCTGGGCCACGAAGATGCAGAGCACTCACCAGACAACTGGAAAGAGAATAGCCCCGCAGCACAGCAGATCTACCAGAAACAAGATCTCCATCCACAGACCATACTCACTGGAACCCTCCTCTGTGGACTCAATAATGATGTATGCCACATTGGCCAGAACCTGATATCACAAGACCAACAAGATCACGTTACGTTCATAACTGAAGAATAGTAGTTTAGCTTAAAAATTTAATTAACAACCTACTCTTTTGAAAAAATAAAAAAAAGACCAATACCTGCAGGGGAATGACGATCATGAAGATCTTTTTGTCTTTATCTGAGAGGATATGCTTGACAAAGGCCCAGCCAGTTCCTATTAATGCTATAGTGATGAACAACAGTGCCCCCTTCAGTCTGCATAAATGAAAACATTCGGCAAAATTAAACAAACCACTCATATTGCTGAATTACTGTTATAGAAATCATGACAACAGTACAGTCGTTTTAATCCAAAAAACAAGTTTACACCCACCTAATCAACAAGCCAACCGAAGGAACCTTTTTTAAAACAAAGTCTGGAATGCATCAGTGGGTCTCCATTCCAGTCTTCAAGATGCCCGCTCTGCACATTTTGTATGCATCTCTTATCACTTAAGATGTTTGTTCTATTCACAGGACATCACAGGATATTTAGTTCGAAGGGAGTGTATATGTTCCATTCAAAGGCCGTTTAAAGTGTGCGAGCCGTGAATTTAAATTGTATTTATTTAAAGAGGTATAATTATGTCACACTTCTCTAGTAAGTTTCGTCTGTGTGTGAAGACGCTGCAGGCTGTGGTGTAGCGCAAATCCGTGAATGAATGTTCTGAAGTGAAGTAAACTTCAATGGAGTGCTCAGGGAGCAATGAACACTGTGTAGGGACACTGTCAATCGGAACAGTTCATTCATGGAGCTCTCTTCTAATGAGCTGGTCAGCTGAATTAGTTGTTTTAAATAAGAGAGACATGCAAAGTATGCAGAGTGGGGGGTCGCCAGGACTGGAATTGAGAATCACTGCACTACATGACTTTTGTCCAGATTTTTGCCCCGATTTGCAGTCTCGAAGAATCACCACTAGTTGCTGAAAGTCAAAGCCAATGTGTAGATTTTGGGAAGTCAGAATTGATCGATTTCACATAAAATTGTGTAATGCACAGGCACAGACTCTGAATTTTTCAGCTTCAGACAATGAATTAATTTGAAGGATATCAAACAAGCTGACAAGAGTGTAGTAGTGTTTGAACATTAGTCGGTTGGTGTATAAGGTCCAGTTTTTTACCCTGTAACCATTTTTAAAGTCAGCAAGTATATGATGCCTAGTGTTTTAAAATCTGCTCAGATTTTAAAGGTTGTGTTGTGTATTCCAGTCATGAGAGCAAAAACATAACTGTACATAAGTCAGTCCTTTTTTAAAGGGGTCATATGATGCGATTTCAAGTTTTCCTTTCTCTTTGGAGTGTTACAAGCTCTTGGTGCATAAAGAAAATCTGATATGACAGTACTTCACCCTATTCCTGTCTTATCCCGTTACATCTCTCTCACACACACACCCACACTTAATATTGGTGAACTTACAAGTGAGTAATGTAATAGACCACAGCCCAGCCTTCAATGGGAAAGCCCTGATTGGAAATGTAGTAGTAGTCAATCTGTAAAATAGGAATATAATTGTTAAAACAAAGGCAATGTAATGCTGCTTTTTGCCTTGGGTATCTAGTTTTGTGTGGTTCATAGAGCAAAATGTAACTGCATTTTAAATCTGCATTTCCCCTAATTTGCAAGGTTTTTGTGAATCTAACAACGTTTGCTAATTTATGATGTATGATTTGGATAAAAATAATGTTCTTTAAGTAAAAAAAAATAAGCATTTAACATTCACATATAAACAAAGAGGTAAACACTCACTGCATGGAAAATAAGGGAAAGGGACTTTGTGAATGGAAGAGAAGCCATCAGCCAATGAATCTTGTAAACATCAGAACTAAAAAAAGAAAAGCACACATAGCAATCACTAAATCTGCTTCACTAATTTTACAGGAGACAATATGAGACTTTGCTGCTCTCTACTGGTCATTTCTTGTAACATGTATGAAACCATCAAATAGAAAATGTACATAAGGGTCTGTTATTGTAGCACTTACCTATGTGTACGCAAAACATAAACCCACAGCGTGCCGATGAGAAAGAAGAACATGGACATGCAGATGTAAAGCTTAGGTAAAGGAATCTCTCCTGCAGAGAGAAAGCTCTCTGGATTCTTTTCCTCGATGTTGATCTGAAATCATATTTACTGTTTGAGTACAAACTTGTACTATATGACTTGTACTTCATTACATTTAAGGATACTACATTTTAGAACTCAGAGAAACACTCACATCAATGCTGAAAGGCAGCATGTCTGACAAAGAGCTGTCCTGGTTTATTGGGATAGAGTAGCAGTTGTAGAAATAAAAGTTATAAAGGCCTTGCTGCTCATCCGTTGTGACATTGAAGTAAAACTAAAACAAGAACAGGTCAGTCAGTGGAGTGCACAATTGGGCAGATGTTAAAAGTAGTACACCTAGAAACTAGCTTGATGTACTTCAGAGCCCCATGAGCTCTTAGCAAAACCACTTCATGTCCCACCTGAAATGAGTAGACTTTGCCTTTGTTCTGAAGAGGATAGGTATCTTCTGTCTTGTTCTGGGGGGAGTAATACCATTAAAGTCTGTTAATGCAGAAATTAGACATATTTAGAGCATAATTTCAGACTAAATGCAGTCTAATTAAAAACAGACCTCACCTCAACATTTCGCTTGGATTTAGAACCTGCTACAAATTAACAGAAGAGAAACACAAAATCTAATTGAATTGTAGACATAAAAAAACGCAATACAAAACCAACATTGAAATTGTAGGAGTTAAAAGGCTTTCATTTACAACACAAATGGGATGAAAATATTAATAAACTATTGTTAGAATGGTCTCTTATGCTCACCAAGGCTGCATTTATTTGATCAAAAATGTGGTAAAATAACAAAACAACTTATCTATCTGATTCTGAATATATTTTAAAACTGGCATTTATTCCTGTGATGGCAAAATGAATTTTTAGCAGCCATTACTCCAGTCTTCAGTGTCACATGATCCTTCAGAAATCATTCTAATATTCTTGATTTGGTGTTCAAGAAACATTTCTTAAAACAGTTATGCTACTTAATTATTTTCTGGAAATTGTGATGTTTTTTCCAGGATTCTGTGATGAATAGAACGTTTTTAAAAAACAGCATTTATTTGAAACAGAAATCTTTTGTAACATTATAAATATCTTTACTGTAATTATCAATTTATGCATCCTTGCTGAATACAAGTATTAATTTTATTTATTAAAAAAAATCGTACTAACCCCAAATTTGAAATTGTACGGTAGTGTATGCCATGATGTGATATACAGTTCAAGAAACTTTTCAAGATAAGATTTACTTTTAGACTGAGATCCATCATCTGGCCCCTTGTCTTGGAGATCTTGGCCCTTTTCAGCTTGTTGCTCCACCATAATGTTTTTGGGGACCACAGGTATGATTTTGGGAAACACACCAGCCTCTGCTGAAGTCTTCTTCCTCACTCTGAGGATATTGCAAGTCATGACAGACCATTCATAAACTGGATAATACTTCCAAATTCATTTTAATTGAGAGACATAGAGGGAAAAAATTAGATGGGAAAACTCACAAGTTATTTTTGAAGTCCAGCAAGAGAAGCACCCCTGCAAAATTACTACTTGGATCCTTTTTCAGAGGACAGTAGTCAAGACCCTCGTCCTGCGTATTCATAAGAGAGGTCATCGGTTATCTGACTCAGTTTGACTGAAAGATCATACAGTGAATGCAAATGTAATGTTAGCTTTAATCTAATGTGTGACCCATGACCACAAAACCAGTCATAAGGGTCAATTTTTTAAAATTGGGATTTATACATCATCTGAATAAATAAGCTTTCCATTGATGTATGGTTTGTTAGAATAGGACAATATTTGGCCGAGATACAACTATTTGAAAATCTGGAATCTGAGGGTGAAAAAAATAATAAAAATCAAAATACTGAGAAAAATCACCTTTAAAGTTGTCCAAATGAAGTTCTTAGCAATACAAATTACCAATGAGAAATTAGGTTTTGATATATTTACGGTAGGAAATTTACTAAATATCTTCATGGAACATGATCTTTACTTAATATCTTAATTTTTGGCATAAAAGAAAAATTGATCATTTTGACCCATACAATGTATTGTTAGCTACTGCTATAAATATACCCGTGCGACTTATGACTGGTTTCAGGGTCACATATTACATTGTATGAATCATACTGTACTGCTATTAAAAGATTGCCAAGTTACAGCGGTTAATTTATGCCAATACTAACTAAAACTAACAATAATAATCTACAGACACATTTAGTACACAACACTGATACCAAAACTGTACAGCAAAAGCACAGAATTAGATTCAGATGGACATTAAAGGCAGATACTGACCAGATATGTGGAGAAGCCATTATTGCTTGCACGATCTAGGCTAAAACCAATCTGCAATCAATAAATAAATAAAAACAAATCCAGTAAAATATGAGAAAGTACATTAGAAAGATATTTCATAAAGAAACCCAGTCAGTTATTCCTGATCAACATACTGCAGGTGATATACATTTACTTAAATTTTTTTGATAATGAGAAATAGTCTCGTATAAGATGAGATAAAAACGTCCATTTATAACGTGCAAGACATTTTCATATTGATTTATTCCACCATATTATTGCATCTCAAAGCCGATCATTTGACAGACAGGAGAGAGAGTCTGACCGTGGAGCTGTCAATGTTGTCCGTCTTCCCGTTAGTGAAGCTGAGGCTGTTCATGCTCATACTCGTATAACCATCTTTATAAAAGCCGAATGTGTTCAGATGGACCCGCTGACGGATGTCATCCTGAGACAGAACAAGTCTGTTTAGTGGCGCACGGGCATTTAGATGCTGAGATGCGTTTGAATTATCATCTGTTTAATGACACTTGCATTATAACAACAAAACGGTTATTATGACTGATGAATCATAAGGCAACATCCGTTGCTTTAAACAACAGTGACGACAATACAGTGACTATACGAATATTTAATAAAAACATTTCAAGCACAGCACACACATACCTTAAGTACGAGATGATGGAGTCGACATTGACTTTCTATGATAAGAGCCGTTATAATCGCATTAATAACTGTAAACAAACACCTCTTCCCAGTCGCCATTTTTCTTCTTCTTCTTCTGGTGTTAATGGCAGTTGGCAAACTAACTTAAATGGTGCATTCCCGCCACCTACTGGATAGGAGTGTGGAGCGCATAATGATTGGAAGTTTGAGAACTATAGACAAAAAAATATATATTATTAAAAAATAATAATAATAATAATTCCTATAAACTGTATCCTAAATTCTATTTATCAGTCTTGTTTCTTTTAACTTTTCACCCAGGAGTGCCAAGCAGATGCCCGCAAGTGTGTGTGACGCACTGAAAGAAGTATTCCAGAAAGAGGGTGGCATGTCAGAAAACCAGGCACAGGAGATGCTGGATGCCATGGAGAAAGCAAAACTCTTTCAAAGTGACACCTGGTCCTGATCTCTCTATTAAGCACATAGCCTTAATAACCAACAGCCTCATGTGTGAAAGTGAGTCTTGACTGAGATTAAATGGTTTTAAGAGTTGTGGTCCAACCACTTTCTTCTTCCAAGTTGTTCCCCACTGCCTTTAACAATACAGCTGGGGCCTGTAAGTGTAATAAGTGTAACTGAAGTTAATATGAACACACACACACACACAACTAGACCATGAATTTGATTTGATATTAGCTGTAAACTAGGTAGTTACTGCTTCCAGTTTTCCAGTTTTGTTGTATAAAACTAAAGGATAAAGTGATAAAGACTTGAAACCAAAGTTGTTCTTTTTTTTTTTTAATTTCATAAAATAAATATTGACCAAACTATATGTCCATATCCATCTCACACTTGTATATTCTGCATTAGTGGTTCTCAATCAGAGGACCTCCACAGACTGTCAAGGTGACCACGGGATGACTTAAAAGTATTTAAATTTCTAAAACATTATTAATACATATTAAAATAATCCAAATATAACAAATTAAAAATATCAAGATGGAAGCTTAAGTCATTTTTATTTTCCCTCAATAACTATTGTTTTTCTGAAACAGTAGTGCTAAGGTTATTAAATATATTAATAAAAAGTTTGAAAACAAGCAGCTTTGTCATAATTACAGCAGACAGACCGTGATTATCTTACAAATATAGGGACAATGAGGAGCCTTCAAGCCAAAAATGTTGAGAACCTGTTATACACAATAACACTGTCATACAAACACTGCTCCAAAATATTAGTTTATTCAAGGCAAAATACAGCACATGGTTCAGATAAGACTTTTCTGTCAACAGCTGTAAATTCATGTAACAACTAGTATAGATTCAAACTGCCATATAAGTTACTAAAATGTTTTACACACACCATTCAGTGCCACAGACACATGTTGAACTCTGATTAAACAGTCTTAAATAGGAAAGTTCACCCCAAATGACAATTCTGTCATCAAATACTTACAATCATATCATTCCAAACCTGTATGACTTTGTGGAACAAAATAAACAACATTTTGAAGAATGTTGATAAGCACACAGATTTGGTGACCATTGACCAAAAAAAAAAAAAAAACACTCAGACATTTCCAAAAATATCATCTTTTATATCCACTAGAAGAAAATAAGTAATACAGGTTTGGAACAACATGAGGGTGAAAACATGACCGTTTTCATTTTTGGGTCAACTGTCCCTTCAAGTCTTCAGCACACCCATTGCTAAAAACAAAGCAGTGTGCGTGGTTTACATTTTTTCTTGATTGTTTCAAACTTCCACACTTCAAACTGAGGATCAACTGGAGTGTAAAACTGTTTGGATATCTGAAAAGCTCCCATTCGTCACTTTTGCATTCAGATTCGTAATAGCGATGAACCCTAGCTGTTTATATTACAAACTCTAGAGGTCAAGTAAAACTCCCCTGCTTAAAATCCCCAAGGTTCCAATGTCACCTTTAAGTTTTGTGCCTTTTTAAAAAAAATGGTGATCACATTGGCAGCAACACGTAGCTTCTTGTGTAGCTAACATTGATCTTAAATTGTTCTCACATTATTGGCTTCCGAACAAACACATAAACCCCCCTCGTTCAGTGCTCACAGCTATCTGAGTGCTAGAGTGTGGACCTGATAGATTTCCTCAGGGAAGTTCTGCTGCTGCTCCTCACAGATGATGTTGAGTCCGGCCCGGGCTACTAGGCGATGTAGTAAATTCAGGTCCCGACACACGCTGCTGTCAACATCATCAGGTATTACACCTTCAAACGCAACATTATCCTTCACCACAATCAGGCCATCTGGACGCAGACCGCTCCGGCAACGCCTCAGGAATTCCACCAGGTGGTCATCGGTCAAGTGACCTAGAGACACATGGAGTGATTTGTGTTTGCAAAATATGATAGAAGATACATTTGGTCATTTTCACCATTTCTGTTTATAGATAATGTAGTGAAAGAAGTGAATTGTATGCCTTACCAATCACCCACTGGATCCATATGACATCGTAGCGCTCTGCCTGGGGCTGAAAGTCTTGTAGGCCACAGCAGAAGTAGTTCTCCACTTGCTTGGCCTCCTCACCCAGGTAGGAACGAGCTTTATCCAGAAACTCCTGTGTCACGTCCACTAGGTCCACTGTATGGAAGAGGGGCAGCAGCAGGCGCTTGGTGATACGGCCGATTCCTGCGCCACAGTCCAGAGCACAGCCTGTCCCAGTCTTACCCTGGCCTTCCTTGGAGTAAAACAGAAAACCAAGTGATTGGGTGTTTCTCACAAACTTTCATTTGTGGTTAAGTGAAGGTTGAGTAATTGTGGGAAAGGTTACAGTCCATCTCGTAATATTTCTTTCAAATAATCAGTTTATAAGACTTGACAGTGAACTAGAATTCAGAATAGTAGACTTACTTGTAGATATTTACACTAACGTTCAAAAATTTGGGAAGGAACTTCATAAGAAGAAGTCTCATATGTTCACCAAGGCTGCATTAATTTATATATATAAAAAAGATACAGTAAAAACTATAATACTGTGAAATGTTATTACAATTAAAAAACTTTTGTTTTAATATATTTTACAGCTGTGCTGTATTTTTGTGGAAACTGATACTTTTTTAAAAATTCTTTGATGAAAAGCCAGTTCAAAAGGACAGCATTTATTTGAAATACAAACCTTTTGTAACATTATAAATGTCTTTATTTTTCATTTGTGCTTGTCGAATTAAAGTATTAATTTAGAACAACTCACCCCAAGGAATTTCTGAAGAAACTTTTTGGAGCCATTAATGTCAATGCTAGAAATGCTGCCATAACCCCCCAGCATTCCATCCACAGTGGGCGGGACTTCCTTCCAATAGTGTTCTGCCTTTGAGTAAAAGGTTGTCTGGTCTTCTATCAAACAGTCTTCCATCTTTGTGCAACTCCTGACCACAGAGATCAAAATTAGTTAGTTTTACCACAGATCTGAATGAGAAATTCATTTATAATAAAGTTTTATCATATTTGCATTTATGTAAGACTATATATTACAGGTAGACTCTCAATTATATTGCATGTTTCTATATGCATTGCTTCATATTTAAAACAATTTCATAACATTTTTTCTGCAATTGTAGTTTCTGTGTAAACGTAGGCCTATTTATGCCGTCTCTGCTGCATTACAAGTCAGTATAAATGTATCTTTCCGTGGCATAAGTGTTGCTTCAGAAGAAGCTTCTGTGCAGTGTAAAATGCATTAGTATCTCATAAAATGAATCAGTTGCATTCTTATGAAAATGTTATAATCAACTGCAATTAGTCAAGTTTCTGTACAGTGCTTTTCACAACACAGACCGTTTTAGATCATATTTACATAAAATCATTCATTCATGCCCCCAATGAGAAAGGTGAATGTGGCCAGCAGGGGGAAAAACTCCATAGGTTGTTGTATGTGGGAAAACCTTAGGCACAACCATCCTCATCTAGCAGGACACACATCACAACAATTTTTAGTACTAGTTTTGTAGTACTAGTCATGCATTCACTGAATAAATGATTTATTATGTCAGTAAGACAATGTTTGAGTTGTATGGATAATGATAATGAAAATATAATTTCAATGAAATGATCAAGAGCCAAATATTTAGCCTGGAATGAGACCTAAAGAGCTGAAACATGTCATATTCAGACACCTGGATCCAAATGCAGCTCAGCTGTCAGGAAGCATCACTTCACAGCAGGCTGACAGACTAAGACTGCTAAGTTATTACAACATGTAGTCTACTAACAAAATGTAAGCATGGATAAATATAGGACATACAGTATATATCAATATCCACACTCACTAACATTTTAGTCTGTTGGATAGATTAAAAAATAGGTATATGTACAAAGTAATAAATAGTTATTGCAAAATTGACTGTGGTACAGTTGCATCTGTTAACCTTCATTCTCATTACTTACTGGATTTACTTGGACCAAAAGTTCTTACACGTGTTCCTGCTACCGTGCTGAGGTTAAAGGTGTCTATATTTGGTGGTGACAAAAAGTTACACGTGTTGACACACGAGCAGATGGAAATCACACGCTTCCACTGCCTTTCTCTCACCTCTTTATGTCCTAACAGTAATTCTTACCTTTGCTTTCGTGCTCTCGCTGACTGTCGTTTCTTACTATCGGTCATGTCACAACTGTAGCAGAACTGCCCCATGAAAGCTTTTCCAGCACCCTGGCTACCCAAAGAAGAAATACTGCACACCTCACGTCATTTCCTTATTTGACTACCGTGTTTCCTTCAGTGTTTTGTTTTTTATTTGTCTCCATCTTGTGGCCGCACTTAAACTTACACGTGGCTAAGAAACTGTCAAGTAAATGTTTTGTGTTGTTTTTGTTTTATTCCTCCAAATAATCGTAAATTGTAATGCCATTTTTACCCAGTGGTGTTTTACCCAATATTGTAAAAGAAAGAAAGAAAAAAAAAACATAAATTTTATGTGATTTATGTTTTATATTTTTGTTGATTTTCATTTGAATTAAATTAATAGTAAAATGATGTGTTAATGATATAATAATAATAATAATAATAATAATACATTAATTTGAATAATTTTAAGTCATCTTGTGACCCCACTGGGGGTTTGCTGGGGCCCAGAGGAGGCATAAATACACATTCACAAAAATCACAAGAAGTTTTGAAAAATGAAAGGATTAACGAGAATATAAAATGATTGTAATACTCATACAACCAAAGCAGCATTATTAATTTAAGGAAAAAAATGTGTAAAGACACTATAGCATCTTTTTTTTTTTATGTCAGACACTAAAAGCACGTGTATAAGATCTATATGTTGGCATAGTTATACTGGTATACATTTATAAACATCTTTTATCTCTCATTTCCCAGAGATCTCCAGCCTCTTTAATAAATGTTCATCTGAGTGGTCCTAGTTTCGATCCTGTATTTGTTTTGTATTCCGTCCAGCCACTGTTGCTTTTTCTTTCTTCTCATCCCATCTCTTATTTTCACTCCCTTCATTACCTGACAGCATGCTTTCTGTCTCGCCTACTCATGCTGGTAGGCCTATATCTTTTTAGACAGAATAGTTCTTCTTTGCTCTCAGAGCAATGGGTTTACAGAGAAGAATGGATACTATGTTGAGTAACTAGTTAGTTAGTTAGTTAGTAGGTGTTACTTTTTATATTAGGTCAGTTTTTAAACTATTTCAAAACCAAATTTTTCATCTTCATATCGTGTATAAGATCTATATGTTGGCATAGTTATACTGGTATACATTTATAAACATCCTTTATCTCTCATTTCCCAGAGATCTCCAGCCTCTTTAATAAATGTTCATCTGAGTGGTCCTAGTTTCGATCCTGTATTTGTTTTGTATTCCGTCCAGCCACTGTTGCTTTTTCTTTCTTCTCATCCCATCTCTTATTTTCACTCCCTTCATTACCTGACAGCATGCTTTCTGTCTCGCCTACTCATGCTGGTCTCTCCTCCCTCACGACACAAGCCCAACGTTTCGCTGCTCTCCTCACTCTCCCCTGGGTAAGTCCTCTCTTCCTCGTTCTCCCTCCCGGCTCTGTCTGCTCATCCTCTTTCTGTCTCTCCTCCTCAGCCGAGCTGGCAGGGTATACAGATGATGAGTCAGTACACTGCCTGTCTGAAGTCAGTCGATATTTAATCTGATCTGCTCTCTTTCACCCTATCTTCTTCTGTCTACTCCCTCTCTGGCTCCTGACACCTTTTACACTCTCATAAGAATTACAAAGAGGCTGGAGAAATGGAGCGGAAATCAACACTTTTGAAATGTCCTGAGTCAGCAGAGCTGGCCGGCTCTTCTCCTCGCCTGTCTCTGCCTGTAGTCCTCTCTCTATTTTATATAAAAATGTATTTAATATATAAACATAACATATTTTTCTTAAATATATACATGCGTTTGTATTTATATATACATAATAAATATACATAATATACACACATATATTATGTAAACAAAACCTTTTATTTGAGATGCGATTAATCATTTGACAGCACTAGTTTTGAAGTATTTTCATTTCAGTTTTAATTGTAAGAATTTTAGTATTCTAATTTTTGTGTTTTTATTTATTAAGTTCAAGTTCTTCGTTTAATATTTGTATATTTTTTGTATATTCAATCAACAAATATATATATACACACACGCACGCACGCACGCACGCACGCACACACACACACAAAATAATCCCAACGTTTCGCTGCTCTCCTCACTCTCCCCTGGGTAAGTCCTCTCTTCCTCGTTCTCCCTCCCGGCTCTGTCTGCTCATCCTCTTTCTGTCTCTCCTCCTCAGCCGAGCTGGCAGGGTATACAGATGATGACTCAGTACACTGCCTGTCTGCATCAGACAGCCTGAAGTCAGTCGATATTTAATCTGATCTGCTCTCTTTCACCCTATCTTCTTCTGTCTACTCCCTCTCTGGCTCCTGACACCTTTTACACTCTCATAAGAATTACAAAGAGGCTGGAGAAATGGAGCGGAAATCAACACTTTTGAAATGTCCTGAGTCAGCAGAGCTGGCCGGCTCTTCTCCTCGCCTGTCTCTGCCTGTAGTCCTCTCTCTCTCTTTCTCTGTGTGCCCTCTTCACGTTTCTCCTTTCAGATGAACCTCTTTTGCACTGCTGCATATGTTCGACAGTATAGTCGCCAAGATTTGACTCATTGTGGACTTATAGAATTTCTCATCAAAGGACACATTCTGAAGGCAGTTTAAAAAGTAATATTAATAATAATATAATATATCAATATAGTTTTTATTCATATTTGAATTAGCTTTTAATATTTTCAAAATAAAAATATAGATAGCTATATATAGCACTAGTTTTGAAGTATTTTCATTTCAGTTTTAATTGTAAGAATTTTAGTATTCTAATTTTTGTGTTTTTATTTATTAAGTTCAAGTTCTTCGTTTAATATTTGTATATTTTTTGTATATTCAATCAACAAATATATATATACACACACGCACGCACGCACGCACGCACGCACACACACACACAAAATAATCCCTTTAAAAATACCTTTTATGTTCCACAGAAGAACGTAAGTCATACTATTTGACTATTTCTCTTTAAGGCAGAGAGTGTAACATATATTGTATATTAATATAACATGTAGATTGGTATGCAGATCTCATAACTTTCTCTGATATCAGGTCAGCTAGTTTGAATGGCAGCTATTTGATGCCACCTTGTAACTAAAATTACACTACTGGCTATAACGCTGATCAGTTACACAATGACAACAGTACTAGAACAGCATTACCAAGAGTAGCTGATTAAAATGCAGTGTAATTGGTATTTAGAAAAGAAACATCTATCTTTTTGTGCTCTGGGAGTGGAGTGACTTCCAGCTGGAGCTGAGGAGGTTGGTTGGAGGGAAAGGTGTGAAGATATGTCTTGCATAGGGTGGAAGAATCATCTTATCATTCTACACACAGACTTTCAGTCGCCCTGACTCAAACTCAGACTCAAAGACATATGTATCAGTCTATAAACGTTCTGTACTTACACATAGAACAAACTTACCCTCATGCACCTATTAAGGCATTCAGTTCATGCAAGAGAGGAAATATGGCATCCCTGAAAAAGAAATAGACAATATAAGGGCACTTACAAACACGTGTGCACAGCTAAAAACACTTTGAATTACTTGCATTTAAAGTGACTGTTAAACTTACTGCTACTGGCATGATACATCTTGTGCTACTTGCTAAGCAAAGAATTAACTAAAATGTCTCCTGCAGAAGTTTCCTAAAAGTGTGGTTAGGTCATTAGTAGGACAATTTAGATTTTTGTCATGTTGTTTGTCGTCAGATCATGAATTGTTCAAAAGTGATATAAAGTGTTATGTTATTATTACAAAAATAAAATTTGGAATGTGTAGAATTCATGTGTATATGATAACTGTAATAAAACTACCCTGTGAAAGTATCTAAAAAAAACACTTGTGCATTAATTAATGTAGCCATGTGATGGCACTGTTGTACTATATTCAAGCTAAGTAGGACAGCTTGAGGTTAAAATCATTCCTTCCTTCATTCATTAATTAAGTCAGTCATTTATACTTTTATTAATTCAGTTATTTAATCAACCACTCACTCAATTAATCAATATATTTATTTTTATATGTAAACATAGGCACTACAGGATCTGTAGCTCTCTCAAGCAAACTAACACTAACAATAAACACAATGCCACATAGTGGTCAGAGCTCAAAACACAGTGAATGACACTGACTAACAATGGTATTTCGGAGTTGTCCTGTTTGCAATACTAGCCTGAAGTACATGTTTTATTGAATACAATACTATGAAAATGTATATGTAAAATTATGTTAATTGTTACAATAGGTTGACACTTCATTAAAAGTAGATATTCTGTAGCGTCTCATGGAACTGTGTTAAAGATAGTGGAATCATGACTGAAATGTCACTCCACAGTTCTTATGTTAGATAACTCTAACTAGATAACTCTAACTTCATGCTAAACCTAGTCAGACTGTTAAAATAGCAATCTATATACTTTAGAATGCATGGCTACATTGTTAAAAGCAATTTTATTCAGCAGATGGCTACTGTTATAATGATAAAATACAATGCTGTAAACAACAATACTGAACTTCTATATATAATATAATTATAATGTGTATATGTGTAAATAATGCATATAATAGCACAAGCTTGTTAACATAATGATACAAGCTGCTATGAGCTTATCTGTTTGTGTACTTAATAACAGATAAAATGCAAGATAAACTGCTGTGTTCCTGAATGCCATTTGCTACACAGTCATATGATTGTGTTTGTGCATATGTGTATGCAAATGTTTGTTTATACACTCTGAAAGGTCACAAGGAGGTCTTATGCCTTATTCAAGCTGAACCATATGGCCAGAATGTCTGTCACAGAGCCAAAAGCCAAAAACAACCAAGCCAACTAAGAAATGTTACAATATCTTTAACAGTGTTTTAAAAATGAATGACATTTTTCCTCAAAAATGAGTAAGGAGCTAATTTTAGCCAAACACACATTGCAAAAGTCTTTGAAGAGAGAGTGTGTGTATGTGTGTTTGTGACACATGACAGCTGTGTGGTTCTTTGATGTTTGGGATTACAGTTGGATTACATCATGGTAGTTTGGATGAGAGCACCTGTATTGTGATAGAAAAAAAAGGTAAAATACACAGATGAAAAGAGAGGCCGGACTGAGGTTGCTCCTGAAGCAGAAGAAAACAATAACTTTTTGTTTTGTAAAAAAATAAATAAATAAAAAAAATAAAAAATTAAGAGTGTAAAGTCATGTATGTTTCTTTCTTTAAATATTTTTGTACTAAATGCCTCTGTACGATTTCAGTATCATGTTTGTTTTAGAAGCAGTAGCCATCAGGTAGCTATAAAGTGCTATTATTTACACAGCTCTATTGAACACTAGATTCTGATTGGTCAATCATGGCATTTGGCAAATATATTACATTTATAAATTACCATGAATATTTTTTAATAATGACTGCTTAAAATGGGTGACTACATTTGTCATGCTCATGTTTAATATTATATTATATTATAATCTTGTTTACAGTTGTTATAGTAAATAAAAAGTTGTTTTTGGTAATTGAAAAAAAGTTGAAATAAAATAAAATGTAAATATTAGATGGAAAAATTTAAATGAATAATACTATGAATAATATATATATATATAAATGGATATGCACATTTATTATGTATGTTTATAATGTAATCAGTATATATATCTGTACGCAAAATGCAATATCTAAGTTTTAAAATCTCACCTTTTTATATTAATATATCATTATAGTCCCTGTAGTAACATACAGCAATATATCAGCAGCAAACTTCAATCAGTCAACACTAGACTCTTAATCGAAGCCAGAGCTCTGCAGGGCGTTGAGCTGAATGCTTAATGACTGAATTACAATCAGGTTTGGGTGAGAACAGGATTAGTTCTGTCTTTGAAGGTCTGAGGTCTGATGTGGTTTCTGGTTTCACAGTGCAGCAGTGCCTCGCATTTTGAGAACAGTGTAAGTATGTGTGTGTGCATGTGTGTTTATGGAACAAAACAGGATTGAATGTTACACAACCCAGCTACACGCCTGTATCCCATGCTATGCTTGCCATGCTAGCTGCCTTTTCCTCTCTTTCTGCCTTTTCTCCTCTGATTTTCCCCCTCTTTTTCTGTTTTCCCCATGTGAGCCTCTGACACCCCCATCACCGCCAACAACTCTCTCTCTCTTTCGCTCTCTGTATCTATATTTTGTGAGATCAGCCCTGGTTGGGTAGATTGAAGTGGACAGCGGTGCAGAGCACACGCTCACTACTGCCTCTCTGCCTAATCCCTGACCTAGAAACACAGAGAGAAAGAGAGAATACTAAAAGGTTACTGAGAGGATAGAAGTATCCTGTGTGGGTGGCTTTACTTAGCTGAGATTTCTGGAAAAAAAACCCTACAAGTGAGCTAAATCTTGTCATAAACTTCCTTTGGAGACATTTTAGATTTACAATCATGATCATAGAGTTAGTATTTAACTCACATATAAAAAAAACGTGAAGGACTGAGTTTGGGATTAATATAATGGTCTGAATTTAAGACAAAACATATTATCAAACATATTATCAAAGATGAAGGCAGTTTGGTCAGGTTATGAGTTACCAAACTAGTTAGTTGCACAGGAGCTCTACACCTGGTCTGGAGGAGAATTTACACTCCTCTGAGACTACGTCTGGCTGGCACATAGTTAAAAATGCATAAGCCATTTTCTTATTAATATTTCACATATGCAAGCTCCCTATCACCAGTGCAGCTGTAACCATGCAAGCAGTACAGAGAGCGGGAGAGAGAGAGAGAGAGAAAGAGAGAGAAGAATGTGAGAGAGATACAGAGAGAGAGACTAAATGAGTATAAAAAGAGAGAAGAAGAAAGAGAGGGGAAAGCAGAAAAAACTATATAAATAGGAAACATATAGAATGGAATCCTGTTTCCCATTGTTACCAGACTGTTGTTATTAAACCAGTTCTAATTAAACAAGCCAGACATGTTTAAACTGTTTCTTTGACATAATTTCTGAATGGTGCTTCTCACTTGGAACAATATGTGTACTACTAAGTAAATGACTCGAGTAACCTCTTGAGACAGTACAGCAGAACAATGTTTTTTTCATAACCATGCATTTTTTTCTCTTTGCATTATATTGAATTATAGTTTCAATGACCATTGTAAACACACTGCAGAGCAGCACCATCTAGTGTAGTACAGCCAAACAGTAAAAACACCAATATTGTGAAATATTGTTGTTTAAAATAATTTTTTCTATTTTTAATTCATTTTAAAATGTAATTTATTCCTGTGATGACAAAGCTGAATTTTCAGCAGCCATTACTTTAGTCTTCAGTGTCACATGATCCTTCAGAAATCTTCAGAAGTCTTGCAACTGTGTTGTGGCCCAGTGTGTGGACAACCTTTTATTTTTATTTCAGTTAATTATTTCATTTTCTCCTCTCTTAGCTAGGAAAGACATCTGTTCATAGTGCTAATTATTTGATTAAAATCATAAACAATTTCTGTACAACCAAGTAGGCTTGGCGACACCTATGGAAAAGCTTTGTCCCCACAATTCTTTAAAAATGTTAATGTGTCCTGATTTCTCCTGCTAGACGCATTCGCCTAAATTTATGTCTCTTCAGTGTCCTTCTAGCTACCGTCTCTGGTATAGTTTGTTCTTCTCAATAGCTGTATCTTTGCGATTGAAAGTTGATTTGCTGATACTTTCAATTCTAGAATGTCTTTTCGCAAATCACTTTGCAATGTATCTGGCTGCCATAACAATAACTTTACACGCTTGCTGCTGTTCGCTGCAGTCCTACAGCGCAAGCAGCTTCTCAATTTAGCTCACTAGCTAAGCTGGAGAAATGCCCAAATGAAAATGCGCTTTCAATGATGCAAGTGAAGTGTTTTGCTGTCACTGTAAATGTTCATTTTCTGTTGCCAGCAAAGGTGAATTAAACATCGCAGATCACAAGAGCCTCTAACACTGTTAAATGTGGAATTACATTTTATTGTTTATGTTGTCATATTTTGTTTTAGAAATGATTTAATGACATGTACATATTAATGTTGAGGAGAAAATTTTCACAAGTTTCCTTGTTCCATTGCCAAAGAAACTGATGACAATGGGACAAAAGATAATGTGTTATTCGTGACATAAGGAACTGTTGTGCTCATGGAGACTCAACATTTTGGTACATTTTGCATTGCATAAGTACATACACACTCGTATAGGCTATGCACAGACATATACAGGAACAATTATGCAAAGAGGCCACTTTTAGCAGTTCCTCGCAAAACAACAAACACTTTAACTTGTAAAAACTGATTTGGAGTTGTACATGATAAATAAAACAGCTTTGAGCAAATCAACAACCATTTTGACCGATTCAATGATTCAGTGAGAATAGACTGATTCAAAATGATAACTCTTCTGAACAAACTGGCAGAAGCAGTTGTTGTTGTTTACAACCAGTTAAGCAATACAAGGATGTGTTGTCTATTCATTGTCTTCTTTACTTCATAACATCCCCATAATTTTATACTTTTTTATACTGTTATGGATATATGTTGTCTTTACCTGTAGTACAAGTAAAGACCACTGATTCATTGACAGATTCAAACGATAGATGATTGCAAGTTTTGTTTAGTTTCTTCAACAATGCATTATAAGTAAATATCCACCATATCCAGTACTCTTCTATATCCTGTCTTATAAAGTATCCCATTACTCTGTGAGAAACAGCTACAAACGATTCAGTGGGTGAGTGAACTGCCCAAATGAATCAAACTGCATCACAAACAATTTCAGACCTTTTTGACAAACTCATTTGAACAAATTTGTGATTCATTTGTGAAACTGGCATTGTTAGTTGTGATTCTAAACAGCTGATGGAAAACACACATGGCATGATTGTGGAACTACTAACAGGGAAAATGATTGTCATGTCGGTATTTGGTAATTTTCATTGCCAAACAAGCATTTATTAGTAATATTTTACCAGAAAACGAAAGTATTTGACTAGGACTACTGCCACAATAAAAAGAGTCTATTGACGTCCCAGTTCAGACTGCAAGATTACATCTCAGCTAAAACATTATTTCTTTTGCAGTGGAGCTGTGAATTCAACAGCATGCCAGCACTGTATTTTCAGACCTGGCAAAACAGTTTTTGCCATTAAATAGTAAATATTTGTAATGTTTACTACATATAAACTATTTCTGATATAGAGTGACCAGGCTTCCTGATAAAACCTTAAATATTCCTGAAACATTTTTTTTTTATCATGGCCAAAGTGTTTTATTTGGAATTACTGTACATTTTACAGTTTATGTTGTCATATTTTGTTTTAAAAATTATTTAGTATTTAGATTTATGCAACATTCATTAGGCATTGTTTTGTGATTTAATGAAATATTTATTTAATTGCAAGTTCACAAGTAAATGTCAAAATGCACATAAACAATTTTTTATTCATTTGAGGAAAAAATTTGAAGGAACTGATTTTTGATACTGTTATAAATGCACACACTGATTCATTGTTGACAAGCGATAAAAATACTTGCACATTTATTTATTTATTTTTTTAACTTTTTTTTATTATTATGGTCATCTGGTCACCCTACTTAGATATGAGATGATTCATAATGATGGAAATGATTATAACGCACAATCACACACACACTCAACCAGCATGCAAGGCTGCAGCAGTGACATGTCTTAGCATCCTGTTGCAGAACTCAGGCCTGTATGCCTGAGTATGTGCGTGTTTGTGTGCGTGCAGAGGATCGATCCAGCTATCGCAAGCACCAGGGCCCTGAGAGACATGAGGCGGGTAGAGCGAGGGGGGATGGATGAAGAGAGAGAGAGAGAGAGCAGCAATAGCTGCAGCACAGCTATTCAAGCTAACTCGTTATGTCCAGGGCTTATTGGAAAACAGTCCGACTGAGGCTCGGCACTGAAATTAGTTATTGATCTTGCCTTCCCATCCCCAACCTGCTTCTCTCGCCCTTCTCCTCCCCCTCTGCTTTGGGACCGCAAAAGCCTCTTCTGCTGATTCCTACTCTTTTTCATTTGTTCCCCTCTTCCTCGTTCATTCCCCGGCTCTCGCTTTCATCATACACCCCTTTCCGTTCCATACATTCATCCTTATTTTACGTTTGCAGTCCTTTGTTTCCAAAAACCAGGCTTCCGCGGTTTTGATCAGTTCTCTCTCTCAACAGTGGCTCTCTGATTGGTTAATCCCCAACCTGCCTCTCTCTTGCCCTCCTCCTCCCCCTCTGCTTTGGGACTGCAAAAGCCTCTTCTGCGGATTCCTACTCTTTTTCATTTGTTCCCCGTTATCCTTGTTCATTCCCCGGCTCTCGCTTTTGCCATACACCCCTTTTCGTTCCATACATTCATCCGTGTTTTACGTTTGCAGTCCTTTGTTTCAAAGAACCAGGCTTCTGCAGTTTTGATCAGTTCTCTCTCTTGACAGTGGCTCTCTGATTGGTTAACCTTCTGTCGATTTCTCTCTCTCTTCTTATTATCGAACTTCTTCTCTTCCTTTGCCTTCCTATCACTCTTTTAAATTCTGTTTTCTTTCCCATCGACTGCCTTCCCTCCACTCTCTCTCACTCTCGTTCTCCCTTGTTGTTCTTTTCTCACCCACGAGTGATTCTTTCTTTTCCATTGCTCTCTTTTTATTTCTCGTCTTCGCCTCCTTTCTCTCAGCTGCATCAATTCTGCAGTCAGCTGCACAAACTAGTTATAATTTAAAGGAAAGGCAGAGCGAGAGAGAGAGAGAGAGAGAGAGACAGAGCTGAGGGATAAATGCAGATGTAATTGGTGCAGTGAGGGGGAAAAGAAATTAAGAACATAATGGTTACGCCATAATCCCAGAAAATTGCACACAAAACAAAATGTACATTCAAATACTAACACACACTACAACACTGTATTTGCAGCCAGTGCATGATGCCATTGTGACAGATTTATACACAGAAGTATATATTTATATATACTTGATTATATATAAATATATATATAATCAAGTATATAAGAAATATAATTATTTAATTGCGATTCCTGAAGGAAATGGCAGAACTTGCAATGCAGCAAAAATAGTGTTAAACTTTAAGGTGAGTTTGGGTTTAAGGTTTTTGCTCTGTGTAAATAAGATGCTGTTGTCATGACACTTAGCTTGTGTATTGTGTTCTGTCGGCTGAGTATCATATATGAGTATCAACATGCACAGAAATACAATCTTTATGGCGTATAAGTGGCGTATATAAATCATTTAACAGACACAAGAAAGGAAGACCAATTACAATTCTGTATGGAATCTGTATGTTTAAGACTTTGGTATTGGTGTGATTTTTTCCCCTCCAAATTAGTTTTTTGAATATATTTTCAAATCATTCTAATATGCTGAATTGGCACTCAATAAACATTTGTTGTTATTGTTTCTTATTTCTTATTTTGAAAATGTTTGTGCCACTTAATATTTCTGTGGACCAATATAAATACAGTACGCAAATATTACAATGACGCCAAATTGAATTTTAAATTTCTTAAAAGTATAACATATCCAAAAAACAAATATGGATAGCACACCTAAGGCTGAAATGAGCTATAAAACAAGTATCTGTACAGGAGCTTTTCAAGCTCTTGACTCTCCTCCAGATGAGTTTGCCTAGTTTCATCTGCTCCATTCAATGTAATTGTATTGTCTCCTGAGTTACAACATTATGTTATCTGTGTATTATTGTACATGGATAAGTATGAAAAACAAAACATGTTAAACGGTACAGTCCACTCATCTTTGAAATGTAGTCATTATGTGTTGCATATATACAACAGATTCATGCCTAGTGAATACAAGTTTAAAGGGACAGTTTGTCCAATAATGAAAACTGTGCCATCCTTTACACACACTCTAACCATTCCTTTAAAGAATCTAAATTACATAAAAAACAACTGTACCCCCTAAAAGTTGTTTTTAAGTGATTTAGACTCTTTAAACTCTTTAGACTCATTTGCTGTTGCGTTGGAGCTTTATTACAGAGGCCCCCACATGACTCAATTTCATTCCTTCAGTCACATGAGCATCAACATGTGGAGAGAACATTGAACTAACATTCTTAAGGTAGCTTGACAAACAGGTCAGGCTAGATTTTCTGACTCAAGTTCCCAGACTGCATTGCTTTCTCATATCAACATCTTGAAAAGGACTTGACCTCAGATTGGGTCATTAATTGAAGTGTCAATGACTCGTGCTCAAATTACAACTTTACAACAAAAATGATCTAACATGCACACTGAGGTGATTCAGTCAGGGAACGGGGGAGATTCTGTGCTTGGCAACAACGTTGTTGGCTCATTTATTCTGCTTCTGCCATTTGGCCACCAAACCCACAACTGTCTGTTCATGTTTGTCAGGGTTCAGATTGAGGTTGCACAAATAAAAGGATAATTTTACATCTAAGAAATTGTTTACTTTTCTTCTTGCCTAGAAGAAATAGATTCTAACTTTTCACTATTTTTCTAACATTGACTTTTTGAAGTGGCGTTCAGATATATGTGATCCTGTTTAATTGTGACCCTTAAACAGCATCAGGATTATTATAATTTAAAATGGATTTCTTACTTCCATTTTATTTTCAGTTTGTCTTTTCATTTCATTTATTTCATCCTATGTTTGGTTTAGTTTAGTGTTTAATAGTTGCATTTTCACATTTAATGAAGGTGGGTTGTAACATTTTTATACACACTGCCATTGAAAAGGTTTTTTTTAAGAACTTAAGACTTTTGCTCATGCATTACAAATGTTACAAATAAATGCTGTTCTTTTGAATACATTCATCAAAGAATTCTAAAAAAGTTGTATGACGGTTTCCACAAAAATATTAAGAAACTATTTTCAACATTAATAAGAAGAAGAAATGTTTCTTGAGCAGGAAATCTGCATATTATAATGATTTGTGAAGGATCATGTGACACTGAAGACTGAGTTAATGGCTACTGAAAATTCAGCTTTACCATTACAGGAATAAATTACATTTTAAAATATACTGAAATTAAAAACAGTTATTTTAAATTGTAATATTTAAATTACTACAGCTTTTTGGTGAAATAAATGCAAGCTTGGTGAACATAAGAGAAACAATAAAAAATTTATAGTCATAAATCAATGTTTTTATTTGTATTAAATTCAGAAAAATGCTGTTTTCATTTAGTTTTTGTACTAAACACTGACAACTTCACCATTCACAGAACCAGAAGTTATATTTTGGAGTCAAACAGGAAGTAGTAACCTCAGCTCAATTAACCCTCAGCCCTCCCGCTCTTAGCGCTGCATACGCTCTTACTCTCTTCTGATCTCTCTAGGCTGGGAAACGAAGCTCCAGGAGGAGAAAATGAAGGAATGGGAACAGTAAAGGGGGTTGATGGAGAATACGGGAACAAAGCAGGAATTTAAATGGAACCCCTCCTCCTCCCTTCAAACCCCCTCCGCACCCCCAGCCCAAATGCCTCCCGGCCCCCGCCTTTTCATGCGCCTGTCAGGGCTCTGCAGCACGGGGGTAGCGGCGCAGCCCGGCTTCAGGGGGAGTGTGGTGCGATAAGGGTCTTCACGGCGTGCGTGGATGTGGGATGTGGCAGGGAGGGTGTTTTAGGGTCATGGTGAGAGCGAGATGGTGAGGTGAAAGGAATGTTTACATTATTGGGATCCCCCACTTGCTCTCCCAAATGGAAAAAAAAAAGAGTCCTTCCTGGAACCTACCACATGTCACCTGGCTCTGGTTTAGCCTCTTTGTGTGTGTGTGTGTTTTCTGGACACAT
>NW_015659224.1:383477-428220 GCF_001515625.1 Sinocyclocheilus rhinocerous
CTCTCTCTTGACAGTGGCTCTCTGATTGGTTAACCTTCTGTCGATTTCTCTCTCTCTTCTTATTATCGAACTTCTTCTCTTCCTTTGCCTTCCTATCACTCTTTTAAATTCTGTTTTCTTTCCCATCGACTGCCTTCCCTCCACTCTCTCTCACTCTCGTTCTCCCTTGTTGTTCTTTTCTCACCCACGAGTGATTCTTTCTTTTCCATTGCTCTCTTTTTATTTCTCGTCTTCGCCTCCTTTCTCTCAGCTGCATCAATTCTGCAGTCAGCTGCACAAACTAGTTATAATTTAAAGGAAAGGCAGAGCGAGAGAGAGAGAGAGAGAGACAGAGCTGAGGGATAAATGCAGATGTAATTGGTGCAGTGAGGGGGAAAGAAATTAAGAACGTAATGGTTACGCCATAATCCCAGAAAATTGCACACAAAACAAAATGTACATTCAAATACTAACACACACTACAACACTGTATTTGCAGCCAGTGCATGATGCCATTGTGACAGATTTATACACAGAAGTATATATTTATATATACTTGATTATATATAAATATATATATAATCAAGTATATAAGTAATATAATTATTTAATTGCGATTCCTGAAGGAAATGGCAGAACTTGCAATGCAGCAAAAATAGTGTTAAACTTTAAGGTGAGTTTGGGTTTAAGGTTTTTGCTCTGTGTAAATAAGATGCTGTTGTCATGACACTTAGCTTGTGTATTGTGTTCTGTCGGCTGAGTATCATATATGAGTATCAACATGCACAGAAATACAATCTTTATGGCGTATAAGTGGCGTATATAAATAATTTAACAGACACAAGAAAGGAAGACCAATTACAATTCTGTATGGAATCTGTATGTTTAAGACTTTGGTATTGGTGTGATTTTTTCCCCTCCAAATTAGTTTTTTGAATATATTTTCAAATCATTCTAATATGCTGAATTGGCACTCAATAAACATTTGTTGTTATTGTTTCTTATTTCTTATTTTGAAAATGTTTGTGCCACTTAATATTTCTGTGGACCAATATAAATACAGTACGCAAATATTACAATGACGCCAAATTGAATTTTAAATTTCTTAAAAGTATAACATATCCAAAAAACAAATATGGATAGCACACCTAAGGCTGAAATGAGCTATAAAACAAGTATCTGTACAGGAGCTTTTCAAGCTCTTGACTCTCCTCCAGATGAGTTTGCCTAGTTTCATCTGCTCCATTCAATGTAATTGTATTGTCTCCTGAGTTACAACATTATGTTATCTGTGTATTATTGTACATGGATAAGTATGAAAAACAAAACATGTTAAACGGTACAGTCCACTCATCTTTGAAATGTAGTCATTATGTGTTGCATATATACAACAGATTCATGCCTAGTGAATACAAGTTTAAAGGGACAGTTTGTCCAATAATGAAAACTGTGCCATCCTTTACACACACTCTAACCATTCCTTTAAAGAATCTAAATTACATAAAAAACAACTGTACCCCCTAAAAGTTGTTTTTAAGTGATTTAGACTCTTTAAACTCTTTAGACTCATTTGCTGTTGCGTTGGAGCTTTATTACAGAGGCCCCCACATGACTCAATTTCATTCCTTCAGTCACATGAGCATCAACATGTGGAGAGAACATTGAACTAACATTCTTAAGGTAGCTTGACAAACAGGTCAGGCTAGATTTTCTGACTCAAGTTCCCAGACTGCATTGCTTTCTCATATCAACATCTTGAAAAGGACTTGACCTCAGATTGGGTCATTAATTGAAGTGTCAATGACTCGTGCTCAAATTACAACTTTACAACAAAAATGATCTAACATGCACACTGAGGTGATTCAGTCAGGGAACGGGGGAGATTCTGTGCTTGGCAACAACGTTGTTGGCTCATTTATTCTGCTTCTGCCATTTGGCCACCAAACCCACAACTGTCTGTTCATGTTTGTCAGGGTTCAGATTGAGGTTGCACAAATAAAAGGATAATTTTACATCTAAGAAATTGTTTACTTTTCTTCTTGCCTAGAAGAAATAGATTCTAACTTTTCACTATTTTTCTAACATTGACTTTTTGAAGTGGCGTTCAGATATATGTGATCCTGTTTAATTGTGACCCTTAAACAGCATCAGGATTATTATAATTTAAAATGGATTTCTTACTTCCATTTTATTTTCAGTTTGTCTTTTCATTTCATTTATTTCATCCTATGTTTGGTTTAGTTTAGTGTTTAATAGTTGCATTTTCACATTTAATGAAGGTGGGTTGTAACATTTTTATACACACTGCCATTGAAAAGGTTTTTTTTAAGAACTTAAGACTTTTGCTCATGCATTACAAATGTTACAAATAAATGCTGTTCTTTTGAATACATTCATCAAAGAATTCTAAAAAAGTTGTATGACGGTTTCCACAAAAATATTAAGAAACTATTTTCAACATTAATAAGAAGAAGAAATGTTTCTTGAGCAGGAAATCTGCATATTATAATGATTTGTGAAGGATCATGTGACACTGAAGACTGAGTTAATGGCTACTGAAAATTCAGCTTTACCATTACAGGAATAAATTACATTTTAAAATATACTGAAATTAAAAACAGTTATTTTAAATTGTAATATTTAAATTACTACAGCTTTTTGGTGAAATAAATGCAAGCTTGGTGAACATAAGAGAAACAATAAAAAATTTATAGTCATAAATCAATGTTTTTATTTGTATTAAATTCAGAAAAATGCTGTTTTCATTTAGTTTTTGTACTAAACACTGACAACTTCACCATTCACAGAACCAGAAGTTATATTTTGGAGTCAAACAGGAAGTAGTAACCTCAGCTCAATTAACCCTCAGCCCTCCCGCTCTTAGCGCTGCATACGCTCTTACTCTCTTCTGATCTCTCTAGGCTGGGAAACGAAGCTCCAGGAGGAGAAAATGAAGGAATGGGAACAGTAAAGGGGGTTGATGGAGAATACGGGAACAAAGCAGGAATTTAAATGGAACCCCTCCTCCTCCCTTCAAACCCCCTCCGCACCCCCAGCCCAAATGCCTCCCGGCCCCCGCCTTTTCATGCGCCTGTCAGGGCTCTGCAGCACGGGGGTAGCGGCGCAGCCCGGCTTCAGGGGGAGTGTGGTGCGATAAGGGTCTTCACGGCGTGCGTGGATGTGGGATGTGGCAGGGAGGGTGTTTTAGGGTCATGGTGAGAGCGAGATGGTGAGGTGAAAGGAATGTTTACATTATTGGGATCCCCCACTTGCTCTCCCAAATGGAAAAAAAAAAGAGTCCTTCCTGGAACCTACCACATGTCACCTGGCTCTGGTTTAGCCTCTTTGTGTGTGTGTGTGTGTGTGTGTGTGTTCGGTGTAACTTCCATTAGACCCCTAAATTCCAGTATGGTAGTCCAATAACACATGTTCCAGAGAGCGGAGCTGGTCTCATGGCTAACCAAGAGTAAAGATTAACCATAATACATGCAGCTCTATAAAACAAATGGCTTACGAGCACCTACTGGTTTTTTCACCTACCTAAATTACCTCTCTGTTTTATGAGAGAAATGGTATTCGTCCTTCTCAGCAGATGACATGACTGGTGATATACAGGAAACGGGAGCTCTTCACTCTGTTCCACGAGAGAAATGACCTCCAGCATTCAATGAAAGAGAGGGTTTTTTTACAATAAAAAAAAAAACGCAGTTATTCATAGTGCAAATATATCAATGGCAAAATCAATTTGCTGGTCTTGATGTGTGATTTTGTTCTGTGCTGCGGTATAGTTCAACCAAACCTTAAAATTCTGTCATCGTTTATTCCCCCTCATGTCATTCAAAACCGGTATGACTTTCTTTCTTCTATGAAACGCAAAATAAAATATTTTTAAGTATGTTTGCAACCAAACAGCCTCAGTCCCCATTGACTCCCATTCTATTTTTTGACCATAAAATGGAAGTCAATATGGAAACCAAAACTGTTTGCTTACCAGCCTTCTTCAAAGTATCTTCTTTTGTGTTAGTCATACAGGTTTGGAACAACATGAGGGTGAGTAAATGATGACTATCCCTCTAATCAAGATGAACTATCTTAAATATGTTCTCAAGATTTTTCGCTCCGTAATAAAAAGGAAGGTCAGAATCAACAAATATACACTAAAAACAGCATACAATGTAATATCTATGAGCTGGAGTCACCATGAGGTTCAGCATCTCTTCTTCATGTTCTGATTGTTCTGAGATTAACCTCTTTCTCCTTCCACATAATAGTGATGGAATCTGAAAATGTGAGTCAGGAAAACAGTCATCTCCTTCCATGAGTTCTCTCCTCCACCCACCGTTTCCCCCTATTGTACAGAAACCATCAGGAAGTGCGTCATAAGTAAGGAAGCACTTCCAGGAAATGGAGCAAATGCACAAAATGAGGATATCAATATGGTGAAAAAAATAAATCCTCTCTTTTGCTTATTTGTTTTATCAAAATGTGCATAAAGATAAAACAGAACTAGGATATAAATATTGAGGTAGACTCTGAGGTAGATATCTGAAACTAAGTTCTAGTAGTTCTGTGGAAAAAAAGGTTAAGGCTAAATCTCAGATGTGCAGTTATGGCAATTAGCCTGTGGTGGTGCTCTAGTTCCTAGCAACTGTCATGTGATTAATGTAGTAGCAGCCGTTAGCCATCAGGTGGCACTGTTAGTTAGGGCACTTCCCAGTATTCCTGACCCAGCCCTTGCAAGATACTCAGTGCTGCTAGTGCAGGAAGAGACGAAGTGGACTATTTGGCCCATAAAAAGTACATGGGGCTGAGTTCAGTGACTGGAAATCACAGAGGAGATAGGGCAGGGAGCGGAGGTGAGTCAAACTCATCTGCCTCAGCAGGACTCTGGAGCCTACTCATGCTTTTATCACAGAGTAGGTCAGTAACACATTCACTGCCTCACTTTGTTCATGAAAAATCAGAGTTGTTCCCATTTACCAAGTAAAAACGTTCTATCAGACTCCACAGTTTTGGAAACAAGGACAAGTGGTTCTGTTCAACCTCAATTAATTTGCTTTAAATGAACATTTAATAAAGTGAAGGGCCTTTTAAGAGACCCAAGGTGCTTTTGCAAAACATGGAGGCACAAAGAAGAGCTGGATGGTTGTGTACTGTAGGCAAAGCTGCCTCTGTCAGAGTTAGCTTTAATATGCGCTCTAAACCCTCTTCAGCTCCGGAGCAGCACAGCTCTTGTTTACCGGGAAGAGAATGACGTGGGACGTTACATAAGATTGAGTCTGCCTTTCACAAAAGCGGTATGAAGCAATCTTTATAAACTGCTTGTTGTATGTTAACTAGGCTACACCACACCAAGTAAAAATATCACCTTCTGTATTGGGTGTGTGATGTGCTAAATAGGCTTAATGACTCTTCAGGGTGTGGCAATGCAGGTTTGTATCGTCTTATATTCGGGACAATACGGTAATTGTCACTGGCTATTTTCAAATCAAAATCAAAGTTTATTTATAAAGCACACTTAAAAACAACTAAGTGCTGTACAATACAATAACAACTAGACAAAAACACACAGCAACGTAAAAAAAAAACAGATTGCAGTGATAAAGGAATGTTGTTTTACGAGTCTTTATTTAGCCTGGCCCTGCTCAATATAAATCAGACATTACAATCAAAGTGAATTTGACAGCACCATGTTTGTAAAGTCAGGTGCATCTTACCACAAAGGAAGGAAATTTCTGCAGACTGCAAAAGAAAGTAGCTTGTCAGTCTGGAAAAGGTTACAATGCCATTTCTATGGCTCTAGGGCTCAGAAGGTCCATTATCAGACTGAGAGCCATAATATCCAAATGGAAAATGTTTGGAATAGATGTGAATCTTATGAGAAGTATCTTCGACAAATTAAGAAAGTGGTGTCAGAAATGTGTTGTTGCAGTTTTGCTGTGTGATATTGTTGATGCTGTACAGTGTGCCATGGATTTGATCCAAGATCTGACTGGGATCATATCATACAGTCTGACAAGCAACAATTGTAAAGGACTGTGAAGTTTGCACCTGGCTTTAAAAAGCTCTTATATGTTTATTAAAGAAAGTTAGGGTGATTGGGTCTGCAAGTCAGTGTTTTTTGTGTAATTTATCTTAAAGGGGTCCTATTATGCTTTTTCACTTTTTCAACTTTAGTTAGTCTGTAATGTTGCTGTTTGAGCATAAAAAAGATCTCCCGTCCATGTGTCTGTGAAATGAAAAGGCTTTCTGGGAGGCTAGCTGAGGGCCACGGCAGGTTGTTTGAGCCTGGCCTATTTGAAGTCAGTGTATAGGTGTTCATGTGCATCTATGTGTTTGTGGCAGGAGCTGGTTGGTTAGTTATGGGAATGGGGTTGTAGTGCAGTTGTATTGGTTCACGTGTGTAGTAGATATGTGATGGAAACAAGCATCCTTGTCATTGTCTATTCATAGAGTGGGAAGAAAAACAGAGCGAGACCGATGGAGATAGCAATAAGAAAGTGACTGCTGTAAACCCATTTGGTTGGTAAAAAGCCTCAGTTGGGTTTAGAATGGCAGAGTAAAGGCCTGTTCCCACCAATACAAATGTTTGGTGTGATAAACATTTTAATTTGAATAAACAGCTGTTAATGCATCGATTTAGACCGACACAAATTTGTTTGCCATCAACGCGATGGATTTATTTTTTTTACAGAAAGATGTTCTAATCTCTTTTCCAACACACTTAAAAAAACTCACCTACCAATAAGGTATTTTGTTTTGGTCTCATGACTATAGCTGCTGCGTTACATAAAGCTACAACAAGGTGGCGCTTACGAATGGGGTATTTTAATAAGCAACAGTGAAAAGCAGAGGAAGAGTCTGGGAAAAGCTTTCTTGTATCTGTTTGAGAACATTTTAATACGGTTTGACTTACTCTCTTCTCTGTGACAATAAGCGCCACCTACTGTCAGAGAGAGAATCTGCATTTTCATTCAGCCCATCTGACTTTTTCACATTGGTCTGAAGCAGGCACGTGCACAGGTAGGGCTCAACCTGTGCAGAGCACATGCCCTTTTTGCCCGAAGTGCCCTTTTTTTGGTGATGGTGTTTTTTTTTTTTTTTCAATAAATCAATAATATTGGTCCCCCTTTAAACAGAAGGCGGGCCTTCATTTGATACAGGAACTATTCGAGCCGTTCATGCCAGACTGGGGAGAGAGGTGTTGTAATAATGTAAAATATGTGAAAAATAATGTGTTTTTCGAACAAGCTAGTATGAGAGCCTGTTCTAGTACACCCCCAAAACAAAATCAAGACGTTGTAAAAGAGCATAAATAGGACCCCTTAAAATATCAATATAATTTTTTCACATTTATCTGCTACATATTACTTAACTTTATAACAATTATTTTTACACCAATCTCCAACTCCATCCCATTTAATTTTGAGCTGTTTAACTCAAAAATTAAAATACATAAAAAAACTTGCTAAAAAAAACAGTGTGTGTATTTTAGTCACCCTAACAGTTGTCAAGTAAATGCAAGTAAATGTACGTTGAAAGAAATGGTGCAACCCTCTTTGTCTACTCCTCGTCCCTCCATGTCATTTCTATTTCTCACAGTTAGGTGCAAGAGTAAATGCTATCAAATTAAACAAGAGAACCTACTGATTCAGATGATACCTGTGCTCTCATTTAAGATCCTTCAATTTGATTATTCAAGTTAAGGTTACAAATAGTTACACCGAAGTGAAATGTTCTCTACATCAAATTTTATTTTTGTCCTATACGTCCCTATTATTTATGCACAAAGACTTTCTGTTTAATGTCACCACTGGTGTTCATGTATGATGGTGGTATTATTGATGTGCCTAATTTCTAAATAGTTAAACTGACAACTAACCCTCTGTTACAACCATCTCCAGTCTCCTCTACATCTCATTGTGCTCTCACTATCTCACTTTCATACATTCATGGGTTTGAAGATCTGATGACATTTAGTGTAAAACTAAGTAAAAATACAGAAAATTAGACACTTTTTCAGAGCTCTATAGCTAATGTGACTCTCTAAAGTAAAACTGTCCTCTCTCTCCCCCTCCCTTCTGGTGAGTCAAACTGTAACATTTCCTTCTCCATCTCAACTGCTTTGCCGTTTCTCTCTCTCTCTGTTTGGAGATTAAATGGGCATACTGACAGTTTTTCATATTTCCTGGCAGCAAAGGGGCCAGCCAACTTCCTGGAGGGGAGGGGCTTACTGAAAGGTTACATTTGCACAATGTGCCTATGGAAAAACACAGAGCGGGGAGAGAACACGAGAGAGGGGAGGGGCGGCAGGGGAACAGATAGGGTGAGAGAAAGGGAGGGGGAGCTTGAGAGAGCGTTAGGCAGCTTGGGCTAAACTAAACGACTCCACCATTCTGCTGTGCTCGGGTAATGGAAAAAGCCCTCCAGGGGAATATTCAGCATGCAAGAGTATCGAGTTGCTCTCCATCATTACAATGCTGCCTAACACCTCCCCCCCTCCCCTTTCGGTACCTCCCCCGCAATGGCCCCTCCTCCTCCCAAGTTTTATTTTTCCCTCCTTTTTCTCCCGTCTATGCGTCTGTGAAATGAAGAGGCTTTCTGGGAGGCTAGCTGAGGGCCACAGAAGGTTGTAAAAAAGTAAGTAAACAACTCACACACTTAGATGTAACCACAGGGGGCCCTTTTTCAGTTTCAGCACATGCCCCTCAAAAGGTCTGTGCACGGCCCTGGTCTGAAGAGACAAATCGTGGGCCGAAAATTAATGTTGGTGTGAACAGACCATGAAGGGATACCCCAAAAATAAAAAATTCTGTCATTTATTCACACTCATGTTGTTCCAAACCTGTATTACTTTTAATACATTTATAATAATTATAATAAAATAATACTTTTTTTTTTTTCAATAAAAACTTTTGGATGGAGAGAAATTGTAATTACAAAGTCTAACCATATTTCTGTTCATTTTTTAAATTCTATTATTTGTTCGATCATTTGCAGAGTTTGCCACACCATATTTAGAGTTTTCTGTGCTGGTCTATACTTTAGGAATAACTGTTTTATAATGAATATAATGTGCCCCTAAAAAGCACATAAATACAAACTAAACTGTGACTGGTCGCTATACATGTTCGTCAGACTGCTTCATTCTGTCCAAGTAGGCGGTTCTCAGCCCACAGATAGAAACCTGAATCTGAGACTAAAACATAGAGCAAAGGAAAACAAATTCCAGTTATCACAATTATCCCCATCAATTACTGTAGAGAAAACGGGAAATACTTCCAAAGAAACCTTACAAGAAATATTTCCAAAGAATTTAACACTTGAACTCTACATTCAAGGCTTATGAATATGTCTTTCTTGGCCAGAATAAGTCTTACTTGTGGATATTCTCTGATATTCTTATGTCCTTTTACATTATAAGGATTCTGTGACAAAATAGATTAGCACTAATGATAGTAGTGATGACATTTATAAAGCCAGGCATACTGTACACTGCTAAGAATGGACTGCACCACACCCTTCCCACTCCTACTCACTCTCAGTATTTCAAGCATAAGAACTGCTAGATTCTGGCAGGGCTGGCAAACCTTCAAAGGACTTGCACAACCAAAAATAAACTGTACGTACTCATAGCGGCACGAAGTGTCAGTGTAATAATTTTGAACTTAATATTGAATGGATAGTCTTCTTGAACAATACTTCATTCCGCCTTTTTGCCCAAGAGTTAGAACGAGAAGCAGAGGAAAAGCTAAATTATTGTCCCCCAAATCCTTTTCAAGTCTGTTTGAGCTCTAGCGCTGCAGCCACCCACTTAAGAGGTTAGTACAGTTTAGCACGGCATGCATCGTCCACAAGACTCCTGCACACTCTCATACTATCTTTTTTTCACTGTATACTTCATTTTCTCTCTCTTCCTCACACACATATACACTCGTATGTTCTTTGATGTTTAGAATCAAAACTAGTCATTTGTATTGTATAACTCCTTATAACTCCATAACTCCTTCAAAAACAGCTAGAAACCTTGGAGTTGTGATTGATGATAAGCTGAATTTCTCAGACCACATTGCTAAAACTGCCCGGTCCTGCAGATTTGCTTTATACAACATTAGGAAGATCCGGCCCTTTCTTTCAGAACATGCAACACAACTCCTTGTTCAAGCTCTTGTTCTATCCAAGCTGGCAGTGCTCTCTTGGCAGATATATATACACCTTGCAAGGTGTACTGCGTTAGGTTAACCGAGACTTGTCATTTGCACTTATATATTGTTGCTCTTTTGTTAGTTTTGACTGCTTTTATTGTCCTCATTTGTAAGTCGCTTTGGATAAAAGCGTCTGCTAAATGACTAAATGTAAATGTATTGTGAATGAATCTGGGAATGAATCTCTTTTGAGTCAGTTCCTTTTAACAAATTGGTCGAACTAATTAGCAAAATGGTCTGAACTGGTTTGCGACAGTTCACTCAGACTTAATCGTTTGGAGTGTTTTCTCTGTAAAATAGTTAGCAGGATACTTTATATAGAATAGAACAATAATAGCTTTGAAAGAATTGATTTATAATTAGTATTTATTGAAAATGAATTGAAACCAGTGATGAATTATATATGTTATACAGCTTTGGCATCACTCTGTTTGTGTACTGTCTGACTAATAGTCTCAAAAAAGAACACAGAATATGTAAAAATACAGCCAAAACAATAATAGTGTGAAATTTACAATTTTTACAATTTAAAAGAACCATTTTCTATTTGACTATATTTTAAAATGTAATTTATTCCTGCGATGGCAAAGCTGAATTTTCAGCAGCCATTATTCCAATCTACGGTGTCACAGAAATAATTCTAATGATGACTTGGTGCTCAAGAAAATTTTCTTGTTGTTATCAATGTTGAAAACAGATGTGGTGCTTAATATTTATATAAAGCTTTTCTGGTACAGAAAACACAAAGCAAAAAAAATTAAAACAATGTTGAGTGATGTTTGAGAGTATAACTTTATAGATAAAAAATGAAATAATAATACCTTTTTCATTATCAAAATAAGCTTCTTTTTTTTTTTAATTATTATTATTTTGGCCCAAATTGATATTAGCTATATGTAAGGTGGTTTTTGATGTTATTTGCTTCCAGTTATTTTAACTGTACAAAAACAGTCAGTTACACTGCTTGATATTGCAAATATCTGTTATCATATTATTTTAATTTATTATTATGATATATTATTAGCATTTGCTGCCCTTTATTATTCTTCTAGTTATTTACCTATAGAGACTAATGAAACAGAAATCTTATACATTCAAAGAAAATAGCTTACTTCCATGTTGCACAATAAGGTGGATAAGGTGTTCTTATATAAAAGAGCTGAAACTCAAAAAGGGGTCCAATATGCTGACTGATGAGGCTTACTATGACTAGTGCAAAGAGACACTGAAGAGCTAACCAAAATAATCCTGTAGATGTTGATTAGTCGACTAATCAAGGGCCATTATTACTCTCAGACACCATCTTTATCAGAGTGAAAACAAAGCTGGTTTGAGGTCAGTAAGCCAGGAGAACTTATTTGATCACCTCCATAGACCACAGGAGGACTGAAGCTGAATGAAACACTTCCATCTAATGCAGCTCTCATACTGTAAATCATCCACCCGCTGCAATCAGGCTCTAACATCCTTTATTTCACTGGAGGGATCCAGGCCGTTTTGTAACTCGTTTTAATCCCATTGCATTCTCTCTCCATCCCCCTCCCCCCTCTTATGCTCAATGTGCGCGTCTGTTTCCCATACCAGACAGTGTCTAGACCGAAGCAATTACAGACAGCGCTTGAGCGCCTTTCCGCGGCCTGACGTTTGAGGGCCCTGGGACTGTCCTGGCAGCGGACAGTAAGAAGAGGGGAGGGAGGAGGTTTACTGGAAGGCCTTATCACCCAAACATTTCATTTGCTCATATGGTTGGAAGAACAGCTCTTATTGTTCATTTCACTTCTGAATCTCACCTCCAAATCTTCGACTTGGAAGATCAGGACACTCTTGTGGAGTCCAGGAGAACTGAGGATGAAGAGGTGAAAGATATGAAAGCTTCACTGAACCGGCTGCCTGTGGCCGGGCCTACATCTTCAGCATTGTGCCGGAAGCTGCAAAGAGAAATTTCATGTGCTGGAAATTCCTTGCTGTATGGAGATGGAGGATGGCTTTTGAATCTAAATATGAGGCTGTGAGATTGTGAAAAGTAACATAAATATTTAATCTTGAGCAACTCATTATGGGCTATCTAAGATTTTAATGCATTATGGAGCTTCAGAAAGATCACCTCTTAATTACAGATACAAAATGTGGAGGACACTGGATTTACACATTTCTTAAGGTTCATGTGTATATCTTCCTAGAGCGAGAGATAGAAATGTTTTCAACTACACTCTTAAAAATAAAGGTGCTTAATAGGTTCTTCACAGCGATGCCATAGAAGAACCATTTTTGGTTCCACAAAGAACCATTCAGTCAAAGGTTCTTTAAAGAACCATCTCTTTCTTACCTTTTAATAATCTGAAGAACCTTCTTTTGCCACAAAGAACCTTTTGTGAAACAGAAAGGTTCTTCAGATGTTAAAGGTTCTTTATGGAACCATTTAGAAAAAAGGTTCTTCTATACAATGAATGTCAGTTGGGGTCCAATGTTGTTTTGGACCCCGCTGACGTTGAAATTTTATGGACAAACACTGATCAGAAATATTCTTCAAAATATCTTATTTTGTGTTCCACAGAATAACGTTTGGAACAACATAAGGGTGAGCAAATGATGGCAGAATTTTCATTTTATGGGTGAGGAGGAATAACTATTCCTTATCATAACACATGCCTACACCCTATTCTTATTTCCCATTTATTACCCCCTCATTTATGCCTCATCCCACTCTCTTTCTGGTAGTAAAAACTCTCTCAGTCTTCTCACCTGCATTTGTTTTACCCTCTCTCTCTGCTACTATCTCTAGTTTCTCTCCTATTTGAGTCTCTCTCTATCCATCCTTCTCTTTCCACTCTCTCTCTCTCTCTCGTTCTATCTCAACCCAAACCCCTGCAGTGTACTCCCACCCACTTGTACCAACACTGACACACAGAGACGGCTGTGTGTGTGTGTGGACAGCATTGCTCTCCCATCGCCACAGACAGGGTGACTTCAGTGGGAAAGAATGCTCTCTCCTTCTGCTCTCTCTATGACTTCCTCCTTTTCCCAGAGCCTCTGCCCTCCACACAGCACAGAGAGCACACACACATATAAGATGAAGACGGGAAAGGGACACACACACACACACACACACACACACCAAATAGACAAATTCACAGGAATAAGTTACATTTTAAAATATTGACATAGAAAAGAGTTATTTTGTAATATTTCACAATATTACTGTTTTACAATCTTTTTTTGATCAAATAAATGCAGTCTTGGTGAGCATAAGAGACTTTTTAATAAAACATTAAGATCTTACTGACTACAAACATTTGAACATTGGTGGATATGTAAAAAGCCATAGGGCTATATTAAACATACATAACTTAACTGAAATTTTCCACAATTTTACATTCACAATGTTTTTTTATTTATTTCTTCTGAGGCAGATATAATTGCATGTTTGCCAAACTACCACTTTTGATGCATGTTGGTCATCACAAAACATCCCATAAGAACAGTTGAAGTGTGATTGTTGTGACGGTCAGACACACCTTCACATCTGAATGGACAGTTCTTGGCCAAAATAAACCCCCGGTTTCACAGACAAGGCTTAAACCTAGTCCCAGACTAAAGTGTAAATCTGAGCAGTTTCAACTAAAAGAAACTTGCACTGACTGATCTTAAAATATATCAGTGCCTCTGTTTTGTCTCAAAATGCACACCAGTAATGTTTTTTCTAAGGCACGCTAATACAAATTATTTAAATGTCCTAATTGAACTATTGCCTAGTCCTGCCTGTGAAACCAGGCCATAATATGCTGTAGATTTAATCCCAACAGTCCATCAAAACTTTGGCTAGTAAGACTAACAGTATTTTTAAGTAAGACTGGTGCAGTAGTCTTGTTGAGCAACACCACAAGATAAAGGATTTCTTATAAACTGTTGGTATGCAAGAATATTTCTTAGTACTTTGAAAAGGAAATTAAATATAGAAATGTTTTTAATTTCACTCAAGTATGTTTTTAGATAGATTTCCCAGTACTTTTTACACCCCTGCTTGACAGCAGTTGAGATTTTGAAGCTATTTACTTGTTAACAAATCTTTAAAAATAATACAGTAAACATAAATTATTAAAAAAAAATTAATAATTAATTAAATGGATATGGATAGTTATGGTGCACTTTTGGTGAAACCCAAACATGCACTCAGTTTCATTTGAACTTTCCAACCTTCTAGATAATTTCTAATTGTCCTATCAATGTCTGCCATGTCACTGACTCGGCACACTGTCCTCCAAGCGTCATCTCATTCTCCTCTCACCCATTCAGCACAATTATTACGGGATGGTGGCTATGCCCTTGGTGAGACGTTTGCTGGGTGCAGTCAAGGTACATTGTTTGACCTGCCTTTTCTCCTCCAAAACCCATTCTGATGCACCAGCAGCAATTAAAGACTGGAGCCCGGAGGCCGGGGTAGACAGTCATTAATGAGGATCGATGATGGACCCAGTGGTGTTCAAAAAGGAAGAGGTCTATCTCCTGCCCTGCATCTTTTTCTCTGATGTGGTAGAGAATTATGGGCATTGTATCTTGTTTGTATTGTGAAATATTACAATTTAAAATATAATTAATTTCGGATAGCAAGGCTGAATTTTCAGCATCCATTACTCCAGTTTTCAGTATAACATGATGTTTAGTAATCATGCTAATATGCTGATTTGCTGCTGTAGATACATTTCCTCTTATCATAAATGCTGAAAACAGCTGTGCTGTTGGAAATAGAAATAGTTTTTAATGTAAAAGTCGTTACTGTCACTTTTAATCAATTCAGTGCATTCTTGCTGAATAAAATGATTGATTTCTTTAAAAACAATCTTAGTACATGGTAGTGTAGACATCAACAAAATGCATCAAAGATCCTAATTAATTACTAATGTATAATTTGTAATGGCTGCTGGTTAATAATATCCTGTATCGGCTAGGTATGATGTGCCCTTGAAATATGTAACGTAAGTGGTTTTTTAACAACATCCTAAATAAACAAACAGCCTAAGTTTTTGGATTAAGGCATTACAAAAGGATTGCGTTTGCAGATTAGAGTACCTGAATCTCCGGAGTGTATACGTGTATGTGTTGGACTGTGTTTTTATCCTCACACTCCAACTGTGTGTGCTTGTGGGGGATTGTTAGTGGCAGCAGGGGGTTATGGGTAGCCCTTTTGATTCAGATCCGTCAATATGAGGAACTTTTAACCCCACAGACAGCAAAGCAGATCCTAAAGAGGGGAAATCCTGCTTTTATCCTATACCAGTCATGTCCTCAATGATATCAACAGGACATCTATATTGGAAATGTAAATTCTTTCTTTGTAGTTATTTTCTCAGATTTATTCAGTGTTGTAAAAGCTGCAGTGTAGTAAAAATGATCCTATTCTTATTAGTTGAGCACCATTTTCTCAAAATGTTATCTCTAAAAAATAATATTTTGTCCTTGTGTGGATGCAGTTTAGCTTTAATAGAATAATCATAGATTTGAATATTGTTTGTCATGTGAGTCAGGTTTGTCAGTGTTCTCATTATAGTCAAGTATAAAACAAGATCAAACAGAAGCACAGTGTGATATGTCACAAGGGAGATGACTGTAACATTTTTTAGCTCGAAGTGGCAGCAGACACAGACTTCAGACGTTTTGCAACACAACAAAAGACAACAAACTCTAAGTACAAAACTTCAGAAAATACAAGTATAAATAATATACTGTACAGTATAGAGCAGGGATTCCCAACCTGTCTTGTCAGTTGATCCTATACGACTGAAATGAATTACCTGAAGCACCTCTTAGGATTTTAAGTGATCAAAAATCTTAAGAGGTCTAAATAGACTGATCTTGTTGGAGCTGACAGTGCCATGGGAGGAGAGAATGGAGGAGGCTCAAGAGAGAAAGAGGGAGAAATACCAAGAACTGGTGGAGGATTGTCGGAGGAACGGATGGAGGACCACGTGTATGCCAGTAGAGGTGGGCAGCAGGGGGTTTGCCAATCACTCCCTGAGCAAGGCCTACGGTACGTTGGGCATAACAGGTGTTAACCGAAGAAGAGCCATAGGTAACAACGTGGAGGCAACAGAAAAAGCTTCCAGATGGCTCTGGTTGAAGAGGGGATAGCAGTGGGGGCAGTGGAATGCCACTTGGACACAGGCCGGGGTCTGATCAGCCTCGGTCGGGTCGCCAGGACGAGGGTGTCTGTTGTAAGACCCGAAACACCCAGTGACTCCTGGAAACAACACTGATGATGTGTCCAAGGTCGTGCATCAGAAGATGTTTTCTGTGAACTAATCTAACCGTTCACTACATAAGCATTTGACATTCATATTATTTTAATGTCCTCATAGAAAACTATTTTACCCCCTTATATTTTTATAACTTAAATGCATAGAAAAGAACACAAATTGTATCTGTGAAGATAGAATTATTTATTTATATTTTATGTTAAAGGGGCCATATGATGTTGCTAAAAAGAACATTATTTTGTGTATTTGGTGTAATGAAATGTGTTTATGCGGTTTAAGGTTAAAAAAACACATTATTTTCCACATACTGTACATTATTGTTTCTCCTCTATGCCCCGCCTTTCTGAAACGCGTCGATTTTTACAAAGCTCATCAGTCTGAAAAGCGAGGTGTGCTCTGATTGACCAGCTATCCAGTGCGTTGTGATTGGCCGAATACCTCAAGCGTGTGACGGAAATGTTACGCCCCTCACCATATTGTGATGATGCCCTGTCTGGCCGGAGCGTAACATAAAACCATGTCTGCATTTGTGATCGGAGAAATGACAAACAACAAGCGCTACTCTACACTGCTCAAAGCTCGCGTTTGAATCATCAGTGGCAAATACTTTAAATATGAAAAAGTACTTACAGTCTATGAGTCAGAACAGCCGGTATTGTAGTCTACTCTCCCAGGATCAGGAAATAACATAACATGCGCTGCACACATCTGAATATTTGGGTTGAACTGTTCTGGAACAGTGTTGTAAATACAACTTAACCACTGATTTCTAGTCGTGTCCTCTTTTGGAAGGCCAAACAAAGTATTTTCGCTTTCGCAACGAAACACACCGTGTCTTCACGACATGGCGGCGGCGGCAACAATACTACAGCGAGAATCAAAAGTTACGCCTTCTTTCTTTTCGTGAACCTTTGGGCGGTGTTATGCAAATCTTTCCACACAGTGACGTAGACATGTGGGGGCGTGTTTAAACGAGGCGTTTTAGGAGGGTGTGGACGAGTCTTAACTTTTATAAAGAATATTTCTTTGGGTTTGAGACTTTAGTCTTTGCAACGTTAGGGTTCTTATCTATTCACAAACAGCTTGTAACACCCAAAGAGAAAGGAAAACTTGAAATCGCATCATATGACCCCTTTAATGTTTTAGCAATGTTAAATAAAACGTTTTGTTTCATGTCCTCATGAAATGTAAAATATATAAACTTCTCAAAATGAACAATGTGTACAGGAAAACGATTTAGGTATATACTGAGATTATCTAAATGTGGGTCTACTTTCAAACATTACTGGTCATTAATTTACATATCTGGAGTGACTCAAAAGTGTGTGGAAAATGGAAAACCCGGAGTGGAGCTGGAATAGAGTGATTACAGAACATTTCAATTTTGAGAGTTTCTCTGCATTAGTCTCAAATGGTTGGCTTTGAGTAAACTGTTGGTGTGCCTGGCAAATTTAAAGCAGATTTAGTTCTGGCAAATCATTTTAGTCAGAAGGAGTTGTGCGAAGAAGCTGATTTTAGGTCTATTTCTCTGTCCAATAAATCTGCACTTCATGTGAACTTGAACTACTTCAGTTGCAGTTTGCTATTCTTAATGTATAATGACCAAGTTAAAATCACCAGATCGACCCAATTAGCTACATGACAAAACTCAATAGCAGCTATTAAGTAAAAAAGAAAATTAGAGGACTTAACCTCAAGTGAAATAACCTGGAATGTAGCTTCACATTGGTCTTTGAAATATCAGCTTGTTGACTGAACACAAGTGAATCTGTCAGAATCCAGAACTGACCCTGTTTCACACCAATAATGGTGATTCTTTGACCTCAACCCTTGGTCTGGACAGCATCGTCTCAGGTGACCACTTATTGTCTCATTAGACCGAAACAGCCAAGATGAGACACACCAGCCATTCTATAAAACTTTCTCTCGTCACGCTTTCTTTAATTCCTTTAATCTATTCACTCTTTTTCCTCTTCTCTCTCCTTCATTTTCCTTCTCCAATTTTCATCCTGGAGGCCCTTTACTTCTGTTTTTCTCAGTCCATTCCCCACTATTTCAATATATCTGTCACACAGCCACACACCACACATGACAGGCAATAAAAAGAGAAGCACAATACGGGCTGCAAATACATGTATTTATTGCACATAAAAGAGAATAAACAAGAAAGAGCAAAGAGGTAAAACTCAGACTAACAAACAGAGAGTGTGTTTTGGTACTATCATCCTACTTTTATTATGTCCATTTCCCTCTGTGTTTTTTCCTTCTTATTCCCCTTGCTATCTTTCTGTTTTCATCTGGTTGAATTCAGCCTGAGCCCAACATTTGGAACCACTTCTGGTCCGGGGCGTTTCACACTGAAACACAGCCTTTCCTTCTCCAGAACAGGCTGTTCTCTCTCACTCCATTTCCCTCCCTCACAACACTCCGTCTCTCGCATACACATCCACACGAGCACACAGCGCTCTGTTTAGATTCTGTTTATGTTTCCCACACAAAAGCCTCTCTGAACTAGATTGCATGTTCCTTTCTAGTGCAGTGAGTACAGAGAAGTGAGAGGCAGGAGGTTTACAGCGATGTGACTCTGCTATGCAGTGAGAGTTCACTGTGTTCATGTTTGCTCCATCAGGCCTCGGCACACTGTGGGTGATGAAATGAACACTGGGGAAGCAGATGCTTGGGTCTGGAATGCCTTCTGCAGCCTGAAACAATTTTAGAGTGGAGAGAACGAATGGTCTAAGAGGGCTGTATTGACAGGGTGAACGAGGAGGAATGTGGATATATGGTGGATTTATACATTTAGTAAAGCCTATATGTTTGTGGTGTGAGATTAGACATTTTGCTCCAGAGTTAATTTAGAACTATTTTTGCACTAATATAGTATTTATTAATATTTTGCATTGGCTTTTTGGTAACACTTCAGATTAGGGATCACACATTCACTATTATCTACGAGTTTTCCTTCAATAAACTCCTAATTACTTCTTATTGATAGTTATGTTTAGGTTAGTTATGGGTAGGGTTAAGGGATCTCGAATATTGTTGTGCAGATTAGGCATTAATATGTGCTTTATAATTACTAATAAACAGCCATAAGCAACTTGCTAATAGTGAATAGTGTTTCCTAAACTAAAGTGTTAACAGCTTTTTCATATTTTCAATTTTCGTTTCAATTTTAGTTGATTTTAGCAATTTTTTATTCGTTTTTTAATGTATTTTTATTTTAGTTTTAGCAATTCTAGTAGTTTAACTAGTAGTTTAACAAAGTTTCATTTTGTTCATTGTTGATTACAGAAAACATTTTTAGTAGTTTTAGTTAACAATAACAACACTGTTTTTCTCAAATTAAAACAATTTAGATAGTATTAAAGGATTAATTCACCCAAAATGAGAATATTCTGTCATTTACATACCCTCATAAAGTGCCGTTATGACAAATAGGGACTTAAGCTTTCAAACTTCAGACAAAATGCAAAAGCACCTTGAAAGTTGTTTGTATGAGTCTGTGCCCTATATTTGAAGTCTTTGAAACCGTACAATAGCTTTGTGTGAGTAACAGACAGAGAAATACAAGTCATTATTCAGTGAAAATCTTGCTCTAGCTCCGCTTGATGCATTCATGAGAGAAGTGGCAATGCTGATTTGTGAACAAATCATCCTGGGTCTAATCTTTAGAATAAAGCATTTGATCCAGTTTAAACTTTTAAATGATTCAATTACTAATTTTTACATTTGAATGATACATTCAAAATCGATTTGAATGATTCACATCCCCATTAAATGTGATTGCATTAAAATGAAATGACCACTTTAATTTTTAGGTGAACTGTCCCTTTAAAAGCAACTCGATGAAAGCTGTGTGCAGTGTCGTCGGCATAAAGCTACATAAAGAAAAAATAATCTCGGTCTAAAATAAAACTGAAATTAAACTGGCTCAGCCAAAATCTCAAACACATTAAGCATAATCCTACTGTGTCAGCATCATCAGCGATTAAAACTACAATCGCCTGCTTCGTTTACTTATTTATTAATTTTTGATGCCGGCCACAAAGCGAGACAGCTAGCTTAGCATACACCCGACACCTCCGCCCGCTTCGCCTGTGTGGCTGTCGCTTTTGAAATAACAACCCTTTTTCTGCTACACTCAATCACCCACACACATACACACACCAACCGAATCTCTCTTCCCCCCCCGCTTGCCTGCTCTCCCTCTCTCCCTATTTCTTGCTTGCTCGTTCTCTCTCTTCCATCCACCCCACTCCCGTTCAGCTTCTATAATTCAAATCCTGTCAGCCCTGTTCCAGACTGCTGGCGCCAGCCTCTCTCTCCAGGAAAAAAAGAGAGAGGGGAAAAAAAAGCAAAGGAAGAAAAAAAGCTCTTTGAGGGACAAAGCCGACAGAGCCACACACACACACACACACACACACACACACACACACACGTTTTTTGGTTTAAAAAAAAAAAAGAGGCAGCTGTGGGTGGACTTTTCAGGACCCAATATTTTTCCTCTTTTTCACTCCGTTCTTTTTCCCTTTTTTTATCTTTTGTTTTAATCTTTCTCTCTCACTCTATTCCCCTCCATTGCTCACATGCTTTGATCTTTCCACTGCCTTAACTGGTCAATGCTATAAAATCCCACTCTGAGATTTTTTATTAGCTAGTTTTATTGACCTTTTAAAATGAGTTACAACATGGACAACTTAGGCAAATGTTTTAAACCTGGACTAAACTTCCATTTTTCCATCCACATTTAATATTGTCTAATTCAGTTTTGGCAAATTGCATGGAGAGAGAGAAAAAGGTCCAAAGTCAAATGCACAACCTGCCACTGCTTGTCAGCATTTAAACTGGGCTAAATATAGCCCATGAGACCAAATCCATCTATTTCAGTTCTTAATGAGCAGTCAAGTCATGTGACGCAAACAGGCAGAAATGACAGCCATCATCTGCGTCTCCTCATCAGACTCTCCCACAATCCCTCACTCACTCGCACTTGCATGAACTCTCACTTTTGTCCTCCAGGGGTGTGTGCGACACACACACCCTTGTTTACTTTAAAAGACAGAGCATCCCAAACGCTTCTAGCGACTTAAACAGTCCTTCGTAACATCCACTGTACACGAAACGCAAACTTGCGGTTGGAAATTCGTGTTGTTTATTCTTTCTGGAACAATAAGTGACTTTGACTACCACTACTCTCTTTCTTTATCTGTCCTCACACAGACCGATGCTGAGCGCTGCAGCCGCTTCTGTGGGACAGGACGACCCCTATGTGTCCTGCTCAGAGACAGAGCTCCAATGAGACACGAGATAGGATGAATACTCTCCCCCAGCCCACCTCCATTTTCTCTTCATCGCCTGGACTGAGTCTGAGGCTGCCACACGCACTGGCTGCAACGGTAATTGGAACATAATGGAACATTTTTGCCGACTGAACTGAACCCTTTACCCCTATCACCTTCTGAACCGCTCGCAAAATAGGCCCACACTCTACGGCCTACTGCATGCTGATTGACCACTTTGGCAGGCATCAAACAAAGCACATCACACGCACTGTACCCTCATACACACCACAAACTGAGGCTACGTTTTTCCCTTGCATTTTTAAAAAGTTTCACGTATACACGTTTTCAAAATGATTCACGTTTACACATATCCACGAAAACGGCCAAAAACGCTGTATTACGTATGCCAGGCCAGTAGTTGGTGCTGTCACCTTGTTAGTAAACAGTACCTGTAGGGAAGTGACGATTATATGTTGTATATGATGCGTCTCCGCTGTTGGTTGTAATATTGGTGAAGTAAATCCACAGTTTGCTGAAGAAGCGTTAGCAAACTCTTGAGCAGCAACAACAGTACCATGTACTCCGCCATTGTTGTGTATGTTTGTTCGCACTTGCCTTTAAAATCGACATGTACTGCGCATGTCTACATACCTAATGACAAGTTTATACTACAGGATTTTAAGCCCGATTTAAGCCGATTTGCAAGTTAACGAGCTCGCCGACAGGTCGGGCTGTGATCGGGGGAAAATCAGCAGGTGATCGGCGCTCGGCATTCTTTATGTGTGAACTACACAACGACACATCAAAGAGGCTCGCCGACGCATCGCAAACACCTCGCCGACAGCAAACAAATATCTAGCATGCCAAATATCTGGACCGGTCAGCCGACTCGACATCACGTGGTGTCAGGTGTCGTGACGAGCTACAGCCAATGAGAGAGCAAGGCATGGGTTGAGGTCACCGGAAGAAAAACAACAGCAGCAACACAGCTTAAAGAAAATTTTGGACACAATAAATGGAGCAAAATTTTTCATCGAGCAAACAGCTTACAGTGCTAATTTCTTCCCGACATCCATTTTTAAATAAACAACTCCTGTTTCGCGTCATTCCCGTTCCAATTCTTGCATGTTTTCATGACAAAACGTGGTGTGTAGAGTCGTTGGGTGACAGAGTTGTTGTCAGCTTGTGTAGTGTGTAACCCCCAGTTGCAGATCATTTACATAGAGTCACATAGTGTGACCAGCACTGCCGACGTTTAAAGTCGTGTAGTGTGAACTTAGCCTAACACGTACTACTACAAAAAAAAAAAACTAACACGTACTACGCACGCGCATGACGTCACCGTTTTCAAAGATTCCCGTATTGGGTGTTTACACGGAAACGATAACAGCGGCATTTTCAAAAACTTGCACTTTGAAACCTGTTTTCAAAAATATTCGTTTTCAGTCCCCAAAATGCCATTGTCGTGTGAACGAACAGGCAAAACGCATAAAAAGTTTCCAGTTTTTGGCTGAAAACGTTGTCGTGTAAATGGCCCTTAATTTGTGTTGCAAAGATGAACGGAGGTCTTACGGGTTTGGAACGACATGAGGGTGAGTAATTAATGAATATGCGTTTTCAGTCCCCAAAATGCCATTGTCGTGTGAACGAACAGGCAAAACGCATAAAAAGATTCCCGTTTTTGCCTGAAAACATTGTCGTGTAAACGGCCCCTGAGACACACATATATGGTTTTCAGAGTTTGTTTCTTAACTCTTTTGCAAAATTTCTCAGAAAGATGCCACAAAAGGAGATGATATTCACTGGTGAGACTGAGTGATAATCAAAATATTACGTTTTTAATTATATATGAATAAAATCCAATTAATTCTACTGCTGATGCAGACAGAATAATGTACTGTAGCACACTGTTCCCCACAATAATATGCAGCACAAAACATACACAGTGAAGTCTGATTCCAGAGTGAAAGCCTTTTATGTTCTTTTTACTGAATCAAAAAGTCTTAAGCTAATGACTCTTATAAACTGGTTCTTTTTAGTGAATTAAAATCACATTTTTGAATCACTTAATCTGACCTGCTTACTGAATTCAAAAGAAACATTAATAGAACTACTCAATGCATAGTTTCCCCCCAAATTATTATTATTATTTTCAAAAATGAATAATTTCTTTCTTCTGTGGAACAAAAAAGAAAATATTTTAAAGAATGTTGGTAACAAAACTGTTTTGGTGACTAAAAACACAGACATTTCACAAAAGATCTTTCATATTTCACAGATCAAAGTAAGTCACACAGGTTTGTTGATTCCTATAAGCAACCATTATTATTAAACTCTTTACGATTGTGTCATACACAGCTATTGCTGTTTTTAAAATGTTATTAATGAATTGCCACAAAAAGCCTTTAAGAGTTATGGTTGTAGTCTATATATTACTTTGGAACTGAGTGCATCATGACTTCTCCAAGCGTCCCATCAACCAGCAGCTGAGCCAGAGGTGACAGGAGACCAAGCCTCATCTGGCTCCACCCCTGCCCTCAATGTCAATTACCCATCATCCCATCAAACTTAGATTAATCTTTCACTGCTGGCTTGTTCTGATATCCTCTCGCTCCCGTCACAAACCAAAATCAGGGGTCCAAACAGTGCAGCCTAAATTCAGTCGGCCCGCAATGTTGTCCCCCATTACAGTCACTTCATTTGTAAATTGGCTTTTACATGGAGCGTATCCCAGCTGAGCCTCCCCCAGCCCGTCTCCCTAAAGGACCCCAGTTTCAGACTGGCCACTACAGCACTCAGTCAATCAGGGAACCCACGAGGGACACCAAATCGCCTCTTTCTGTCTGTCTGTCTGTCTGTGTTTTGTTTGTTCTCTTTCCCTCATGGCACAAACAGACACACAGAAGGGCTTGAGCGTTTCACTGTGTTTTGATTCAGAGAGGCCACTACAGTGTCCTGTATTTTGCCAAATCAGGAATTTTGGAAACACCATAGGGGGAGTTTACTAAGAATGAATTGTGTAATTTATTTGCATGCAATGTCAGAGTTGTTTTAGCAGGAAATTAAGCAAATAAGGCAACGGCTCAAACTAATAAAGTAGTAGTGAATGCAACTCGCACTGTACAATTTTAAATCTTCCATATCAGTTTTTGAGTTCTTGGTTGCAGATGATGAAGCAGACTACCATAATCTGTCAAACTTCACTGAGACTAGGGATGGGTACCGAGAACCGGTATGTAATTGGGTCAATACCGGAATACCGATAAGCTTCAGGACAAACGATACGGTTATCGATACTTGCGTTGTTTTATCTCCGTATACTTCAATGTTAATGACGAATTAGAAGCTGCTGCCATTATTGTACATTGTACATTATTTCCGCGTGCTTTAAAGCCTTGCCGGTTAAACGTTTCATTTGCGTGCTGTTCTTATTCAGAGTGCCTACACCCGAAGCGGCCGTACACTAAAAGACCGGTCAAACAGCACCTGATTACTTAGTTATCGTCTGATTGCGCTAATACTGTAAAAACACACAAGTAGACTTGTGCCGGTATTCGGTAATGCGATATATCACGGTAATGAATATGCACGATATTGTTATCGTGGGCACTTCTAAATACCGTGAATAATTATATATTACAAATTATTCCGAATTTTGAATGCATTTTAAGAATACTTTTCCCATAAACTGGTCAAAATGCACAACACCACTGTATGCTGGATGAAAGACCCGTGAGCACTCTGATGTAAAGCGGACGTGAAGCACATGGCGGAACATGCGAGAGACGCTCTGGATGAAAGCGCACTTTCACTCTCTGACAGCAGAAGGCGCTAAACTGCAGAAATAATAATAATAATAATGAATAATGTTCATCACAGCGCCAAATACTTAAATATTTAGACTTAATAGGCTATTTATTTTCAAACTTTTTTTTACATTTTAATCTGGACTACAACATGCCCTAGATATTGTTTGAAAGTGTTTTGATTCTTTATTGTTCGGTCACACTTTACATTAGGGCTTCATTAGTTAACATTAGTTAACAAACTGCCAATGAAAAATTCTTCTGAACATTAATTAATCTTAGGTATTCCAATATTTAATAACAGGTTAACATGAAAATTTGATACCGGCATATCCCTACACACAAGATTTACATATAAACACATTTAATTATGTCTAAAGTGAAAGTAAACAGTTGAGAGAAAAACAGATGCGTGCAGCTCTTAAAGCGGCAGTACTAAACATGCTGCCGCTTGTCATTAAAGGGATAGTTCACCCAAAATTCTGTCATTATTTACTCAGTCATGTTGTACCAAACATGTATGAATTTTTATTTATTATTGTGCTGAACACAAAAGAAGATATTTTGAAGAATGTGGGTAACCAAACAGTTGCTGGTCCCCACTGACTTTAATAGTAGGAAAAAACAAATATGAAAGTCACTGGGGACCAGCAACTGTTTAGTTTCCCACATTCTTCAAAATAACTTTTTAAGTTCAACAAAAGAAAGAAACTCATTCAGGTTTAAAACAACTTGAGAGTGAGTAAATGATGACTCAATTTTTATTTTTGGGTGAACTATTCCTTTAACGTTAATAAAATAAAACCCAAAGAGAAAAATAACTCACTGCTCTTGACTGAAGAACTTTAATACAGTTGCTAAAGTTCAGCAGTAATAAAATGACTTTTTCAATTTTTCAACAACTTTTCACTTCATATTTTTTGCACCAAATAGTATCGATAACAGTATCGGTATCGATAAAATGTAAACGATACCCATCCCTAACTGAGACTGCACATATTAAGTGGCACAATGGTTTTTAAGATTGACAATAGCAAGAAATGTTTATTGGCAGCAAATCAGCATATTAGAATGATTTCTGAAGGATCATATGGCACTGAAGACTGGAGTAACAGCTGCTGAAAATTTAGCTTTGCCATCACAGGAATAAATTAAACTTTAAAACATATTAAAATAGAAAATAGTTATTTTAAATTGTAATAATATTTCACAATATGGCTGTATTTTTGATCATACAAATGCAGTCTTAGTGAGCATAAGAAACTTCTTTAAAAATATTACTGACCCCAAGCATTTGAACAGTATTGTGCACATAAAAATGCTTTCACATTTTAGATGCTGACAATACATTCAGATATCCAAATGTTCAAATATCTAAAAAACACAAACATTTCTTTTAAATGTTTCCTTTTCATTGCAGCAGGAAAAAAACAATACTTTTGTAATTTAGTTGCAGGTAACTTGGACATTACCATGGACGACACAGTTTTCATCAGTCTCAGAAGTGGCTCATCCAATCAAATTTTAACAACTGTTTTAAGTCAAACACAAAATTACAAAAAAATAGAGTAAAAAGAAACAATACACTGAATTACAGGTGCACTTACAAAGCTATCATCACGGCTTTTATAAACGTCGTCCCTGTGATTACAACAGCTGTGTTCAAACTATTCTTTCATATGTCAACATTACATACAGTATTAGTAGTAATGTTCATTTTTGAGTGGTACTAAAATATCTTTATTCTTTTTTAAATTATGAAATGATTCTAATTGAAATTCTCTTTTCACGCGCACACACAGAGTCTCTATGTTGATGATTACCATGTTAGACTATCTTTACCTATTAAACAGTTCACCTGCAGCCGCACATCTCTTATACTTTCTTAAGTACAAATTCAAACACTCCACATTTATTGTCCATCTAGCCCTTCAGCCTTGGACAGTCTGGTTCCAGCTCCACCGAAGCTCTTAAATAACTGAAGGCCAAACATGAGGGCCCGTTGGCTGCAGCCATACCAATCAGCCCCCACCCACAGGCCCCTGGACTAACCCACAGGCCTCTCTGTCTGCTGCTGAGCTTTGGAAACAGCTGTGCAGTCATAACACAATGTGTGCCCAGACTCAACTCATGTTTTTTGTTGCTTCAAAGGCAATCTGATACACCATCCCCTGAAACATGCAGACACAATCACACGCACATGCTTGCCCACATGTACATTCACAGCATGTACAAACAGTGCTAAGATGAAATGTTCAGGATACCAGTCTTCTGTCTTGCCAAAATCTAAAACCACATAATTAAGAGAAATTATCTTTATCCTAGGATAATTTACAAGTTTAAGGTGCATAACATAAACTGGACAACCAATGTTCCTTTTACCTACATTTCTAACTACAAAAAACATGCCTATACATATAATTCACTGCAGTTTCTGACTGAAATGAACACTAGTGGCAGTAAAACACCAACAACTTTTAATCCTTTTCACACAAATTGTTTACAGGGACAGATCATCAATCTTGCAAGGTTCCTTAAACAGTATCAAAAAGGCTTTTACCATAATGCATGATTTGTAAACCATTACATTTTGACATTTGTCAATAAAAAACTCAAGCTATAGTACAAGCAAGCTATGCATGATTGCATGCAACTATGTTTTTATCTCACATTTGCTTTTGTTAACACTATCTGTTGGATTTAGTGCTTATAGTGTTTATTTTCAAAGGATCATTAACCTTTTAGCACCACTCACCGGACATTTCATTTCATCTGTTGCAATTCGTATAGCATAGAACATATTAAAATTGCACTCAAGTTGCCAGTTTCACATTAATCTGTTATGGATTCATAAAACTGAGCATGCTTTTAGCGCAACTCACTGGACAATTCACTTTGAAAGTGTCGTGAACCCTGCAACAGGCAACAAAATGTCATCTTGCAGTAATGTCACCACATGTGCGCTTTTTTCTGAGCCTGGGTTGAAACTGGAAGAGAATACAGTACATGAAGATTTAAGATATCAAAAATCCAACTCTGCAAACATTAAATGTGGACACACTAATAGAAAAAAATTCAAAATGTCAATTTTGGGCAAGGTTGTGTGCCTGTGACTTTTTTTAAATTAGAGGAAAATGGCATGAAATTGGTGAGATTACTTTGTAGAGTGAATTGTAAGTGCACGTTTAAAGGCTGATTCATGCCTTTTACAGGCTTACAGGACTTCCGTGGGCTCCTAATAATTTTCAAATATGTTTAATTGGTTTCCGTTGGCTCGAGTTCATTAACTGCAGGTAACTCATATTTAGATAAGCTGGTGTGAGTTTCAAAGCCTTGACAGTTTCATTTAAACAAAGCCACCGCTGACAATGAGAAAAGATACCAAAAATGTGACGCTCCTCTCTGAGGGAAAGCACCCTGCTGTCTGCAGAGAGAACAAGTGCATTCACTTCGTATGCATTCTACTATGACGAGCAATAGTGGAATTTACTCTAAAGCTCCTTATATCAGGAAAAAACTGCACCCAGGGGACAATATTTTCACCTGCTATCTTATGGGGAATAAATAATATATTTTGTTGACTTTTGACAAAACACAAAGTACAAGTATGGATTAATTTGACACCATTTTACATCATGTAAACTTTACAGCTTATGTGAAAAAGTGTCTATATCAACTTGCTAAGAACAGGAAAAACTGCAACGCACAAGATGGCGGCTCCAAGGTGATGCAAGTCCCACCTTCTAAATAAAAGAGCCAATCACCAGTTAGTATAGTCATTGCGTCACTGCAACTGCCACTGGAAGCATCAATTAACTAGTGATGGGAAGTCCGGTTCTTTTCCGCGAACCGGTTCTTTCGGACAGTTCGTTTCAATGAACCGGTTCAAAAAACCGGCTCATCGGTTCTTTTACGCCCTAACGTAATGACGTCATTCGCGATGACGTAATGATATCAAGTCTATCGTCCCGGGCCAGGATGAAAATACACATTCAAATATATAAAGTCAGTAATCATAACTTCAGTCAGTTAAAACATCATAATCATGATCTGAAAAGTTTACAATTAAGTTTTGCAACTAAGCACCCAAATACAGTAACAGGCATCGCGAACCGGACATCACTACAATTAACAGAAACCTGAGACTGGCGCTTAGGACTGCACGTGCATTTGGAGGACCAATCTGAATCAAGAGCTACTTGAGTGTAAATAAAATAAAATTTGACATTAACTATCCCAAAAATATGTTATTTAAATGTGAGTTTGGCCAGCAGTTATCTCCTCATTCAAGTAGTCGCTCAAAATAGCTGCCTGGAGGCGTTGCAAATATGGCCACCGAACCAACTGCCTTTTCTCGAAAGGGACTTTGTTTAAAACTAGTTTTACAATCAGTAGTGTATCCCCGATGTCACGTTCTACAATTTCATTCACAATGAAGCAGGCTTTTCAATTCAGTGCTAAAATTTAGGACACGCTTCTTTTGTCTAACCGATACGTTAACACGCGCAAACGCACCGAAATGTCAAATGCCCTAATGCACAACCCAAAGACAAACTGCTAGTTTAAACAAAGCGAAACGCTGGTAGAAGCAGCATGCTAGGCTTTCTTTTGCGCTCTCCTTCCCTCCCTCCCCCAGCAAGTCCAACACATAGGGAGAGATAGAGCGAAATACAGAGAACGCAGGCACACAAAGGCGGGCGCTAGCTTTCCATCGCTGGCTTACTAATCGGCTCCTTTGTTGTGCTCAACGCATGCCTGTCCCTGTCACATGACCACGTTTCCATGGCTACCGAGGTCTGAGTAATCATTTGCGCAATGACCTTTATTCCCTTGAGGGAAGAGGAGGGGGAGGTTAGAATGAAAGCAGAGCCAGCAAAAGCAGGGTGAGGAGGAGGAGGGGGGAGAACTGGTGAGCAGCAGAGCGAGGCAGTGGGGACCTAGACAAGAAAAAGAGAAGGAAAAAAGCAAACTGATTTTCTCTTAGCAGTACTGAGAAGAATCCGTTGGGTTTGGTTAGATAACGAACAGAGCGCACAAAAACAGACTGAGAGGGAGAGGAGGGAACGAGGGATGCAGCGGCGCTGGAAGAGATAGCTAGAGATAGAGACGGGCCAACTGTGTGAAAAGAGGAATGAGCTTTGTGCTCAAGCCGCTTGAATGAAAGAACCTCAACGGCAGCCTCTCTATGGTCCGACGGTTCCCACGTTGAAGAAAAACACGCTAGCTGCTAACGCGATGCCAAACCTGCGCTGGACACGGTTCGAGCGCAAGACTAATAGTCTACCAATGACTGCACAAACTCTGTCACGATAATAACTTCTGAAATCTCCCACACATAAACGTTATGCCTGAGAGATGAATAATGATAGTGGTGGAATACATGCTAAATGGTTATTGCTGATGAGCACCTTTGTTTACATCAACTCCTCAGTTATGCTGTAGCCGTCACACAGAACGATCCCGGCACGGATGACACATGCTGACAGTCTAACCTCAGTCATGTTTGGGTCACTGAGTTTCTCATTCGTTGTCTTTTTCGCTTAGTTGTTTCTGCTTTGCCCTTTTCTGATGAGTATTATGCTAATGCTTTTGTGAGCAAATTCAGTTAGCTGCTCTCTTCGCACACACTCGCAGATTCAAGAGGACCTATTGTCTCTCTCAAAGTAGTTTTTATATGTTTACTGTATGGAGGGTTTATAAACACGAAACACGGCTTTTTGTTTCAAGAATAGAAGTGTTTATTTATTCCTAAGAGACCCCAATTTTGCTTTGAGTGATCACTTCTTAAAATTAAAGTTTCAGCAACCTGAATGCTGCTACAATCCACACTCCTTCCTTAAGGGGGCAGTAGTCCACTTTTCTGACAGCTCTCTTAATGGCTTTTTGGGCCAGTGGAGAAGAGATACGAGGATGTCGCAATATTTTTTTGTGAAAATGCTGTCGTAAGGGCTGTAGTTTCACTCTGATGGGAAAAAGTTTTACTATCAATATGTATTTATTTTGCTTTAATTCTTTAATAGATTTTTTTTATATATATCTTCAAAAAGAACCAAATAAATAAATAGTGAGATTATCAAATGACAATTATCAAGTAATACTGTTAAGCAGAATTTAGGAAGCTATGTGTACAATAAAACTTGACACTGGTTTAACGAGAGTTCACCCTAAAATGGAAATTCATCATTTACTCACTCGTGGCTTTCATTGTATAGACACAGTTGAAACATTTATCTTTTGTGTTTTGCAAAAGAAGCAAGTCATACAGGTTTGGAATAACACAAGAGTAGGTAAATTATAGTTTTCAAATTTGAGTAAACTACTCCTTTAAGGCAGTCAGTTGATTTTTCCAAGACTTTATGAAAATAGTTGTATTTCTAGAACCCAGAAGGACATGGAAGCACTTCTTTGAGTTTTGACTGCTGATAGTAAGCAGACCATTGTGCCGTTCAGCCTTCGGCAAGGACACCTTCTCTAAGACCATAGAAACATAAGGATTCACTATGCAGACCTCAAGAGAACGAATAGCACTTTCCTTGAACACCAATCAGACACACTATGCACACACCAAAACACGCATACACACACTCTTTCTCTTTCTTGCTCTCTATCATGCTCCTTGACAAACACATGCTCATTTTCTGCACACACACACACACACACAACCATCCACTCTCTTCCATACAAATCACACAGACAGACACACACACACACACACCTCCACACACAGACTCTGCCTATCTAAAAAGACACACAAACCAGCTGGGACACTCAGTAAAGGAGAGAGAGAGAAAGAAGGAGGGGAGAATATTGGGCAGGAAGTAGCGCGGTTGGGTGTTTGATGGGGTCGGCAAGACCGTTAATCACAGAAATGGTTCTGTTAGCCATGACAGCTGAATCCACGGCAAAGCACACAGGCATACACATGACGTCATCCTTCCTTCCAGATCCCCTTGATTAATATTCCAATAATAGGAGAGAAGGGCTGGCTGAAGGTTGAGACGACATCCCTCCATGCATTACTCACCGTTTCACCACATGACCTGGGCAACCCTGCACTCACATGGCTCAGAGTGCTACACAGTGATGGGCTAGTGTACAGTATCTAATATATACTTTGCGGAGCTGTTTCTTGTAGTGGTAAGATGCATCTTTATAGCTGTTAGTATAGGTTAATAGCTTTTTTGGTGTACATGTAAGCCGTCTATTATGACTTATATACAGCTATTAAATCAACAGGTCAGCTTGATAAATTGTTTTTCTTAGTTTTAACCACACCTGCTCATGTATCCAAGGTCTGAATACGGAACCATTCATTTACATTGTTGAGGGTACGCTCACCTGAAGGCCACCCCTCCTCCAACACATTTGCTGTGTTCTCCCCCATCCACGCTTCCCCTGCAGCTGTCGACCCCCCTGACCTCCTGGTCAAATCAATAGCTCTCCTCTCAGGCCTTCTGCTGGCAGGTAATTACTAGTCTACGTTTCCTCACCTAGACAAAAGCTAACCAGGAGAGATGAATACTTTAATCCAGTACTTTAGTGCAAATATAAATACAGTACACCCACATATGTACTATAATTAAATTATATATACATTTTTGTTCTTCAAATAAATTAATACTTTTATTCAGCAAGAACTTTTGTTACTTTGCTTAAAAGTAAAAGAAATGACAATTAAAATGCTACCACAGATTTCTATTTTAAATAAATGCTGTTTTTCTATTCATCAAAGAATCTTAGAAAAATGTATCACGTTTCCACAAAAACATGAAACAGCACAACCATTTTCAACCCTGATGATAAGAAATGTTTTCTTAAAAACCAAATCATATTAGATTGATTTCTAAAGGATCATGTAAGAATAAAGTCTGGAGTAATTCAGTTTTGCTATCGCAGTAATAAATTACATTTAAAAAAGATTCATATAGAAAACAATTATTTTACATTGTATTATTATTTCACAATACTACCATTTTTTTTACTTTATTTTTGATCAAATAAATGCTGTCTGTATATATAACTCATGGTATGTCATTCAAATGGCTGTCTGTCTGTTGGACCAGTTGCTCTTTGACACCAGACAAGGTCACGTGCATAAAAAGCAGAATCTCCTTGACTAAGGGGGTCCACTTTGAAGGCCTATGGGGAGCTGAGGAAGGTTAATTGATTATGTGGGTGCGTGTTCATGAGAAAAAAGAAGAGAGAAATAGGTATGTAAAGAGAGAGAAAGAACTTATTCTGTGCCCCATGCTTTCGGTTTAAAAACAGAGCCTCCATTGTGTCGCTACAGCCTCTGGCAAGAGTTGGAGCTCAAGTCTATGACTGACAATGAAAGGGCCTTAGAACCGTATGAAGTTCAAGCTGCAGCTCTGTGTATGTGTTTGTGCCTCCGCGCATGCTGGGGGAGGTGGTGGGGCTGGATCAGACACCAGTGCTACATGATTCACTCCACAAGACATCTGGCAAAACTGAGCAATTTGGCTGTGTATGCCTGGTTTCCCAGCAACTCACTTCTGTGGCCCAGTTCAAGAAGCCACAGCTCAAGGAGGAGATGAAATGGTCAGAGTGGAACTGGTCCTGTGATAGAAAGAAACACTTGTTATTAACTAAACTCAATTGAGGTTGAGGATATCTGATGATATCAAACCAGTCTCCTTATATACATTTCCTTTGAGGTAAAGCCAAACAAAACCAAACAAAACTAATGGAATATTACTGACATCACTGACAACAAATGCTGCTCACCAGCCTTGCTGGCATTTCCACTGGACAGCCTGTCCCTTCTTTACTTGTGGTATTGTTGGATATCACTGCAAACATCAATGTTTGACCAGGGTGCTGCAAGCAAGCAGTTTGTGTTTCCTAAAGTTTAGCTAACATAGAGTATCAAAATTTTGTGTAACAGGTAGTCGCAGGAAGTGGAGGCAGGAAGAATTGAAACTTTTGAAGGGTGGTCTTTTACATTTTTCTAATTTAATAGATTTTTAATATTATATATGCAGCATAAGCATTTCAGTGAAAAGCCGAAATGGAAAATGAACATGAACTACAGAATTTCTGTCCCTCTTTTGTTGAATGACAGCAGCGCTTGAACTCCAAGTCAAAGTGTCAAACCTGTTGATCATGTTCTCCAGCATGATTTGAGATGATCCAAAAGAGGATTGTGTGCTTCCATTAAAGCAAGAACATCTGACATCTGTACAGACTCACAAGGTACAAGTAAATTTGTTAATTCAACAACTAGAATCGAAAATCAACATCAAATTTTGACATTTTTCAAACCCAGCATTATTTCCAATAAAGTTTAATTTAGATTCTTTCAATGTGGTCTCAGACTTGATAATGTCTACGTGATCAAACTCATCTGTAAACTGCTTAAAAAGTGAAACTGAAAAGATTTATATTCTACAAAATAGACAGAGATCAGAAAGAAAAGGTAAATTGAAAGAAGGGGGTTTAAAGAAAGAAACAGTCAGTCCATCCATCTGCCAAACTAAATCTGGTACCTCCCTCTATCCATCTTTTGACCACAGCTGTTTAATCCCCTCTTTCCAATGGTTTGCACATGCACACGTACACAATAAGACCCCCATGTAGTCACCACCCAACGCTGTCTCAGTGAGATAAAGCAGTCATTGACAGCCACGTGTCTCAGTGTTGAAGTCTGTGTGCAGGCCAAGTGTCCAGACAGCTGACCAGACATCAGTCTGCCAAACCAGCCAGCAGACACACATAATGGGACATGATGAACCAGGATTAGCATTGGATTTCACGCACACGATGATATACAGTGCCGATGCTGGTGTCTAATCCAGACCCGTTCTGTGCATTTCCACCAAAGAAAAGGCCAGTTCTGGGCCAGTTGATAGTCATGCTGTCTATTTTTGTCATGGAGGACGGCTACTTCAGCCACTTTATTTTCTCAATCCATCTAAAAGGAAATATTTTTATTTATGAATATCTTACGAATGAACAGATTCATATTATTTTTGCGTAGCATTTTAATTAAAAGGATAGTTCACCCAAAAAATGAAAATTCTGTCATTAATTACTCACCCTCATGTCATTGCAAACCCGTAAGAACTTCGTTTATCTTCGGAAAACAACAAGAATAATACGCAAATACTTTTCGTGTGCAAAGAAAACAAAAATAACGACTTCATTTGTTCTTTTTGTCTATGCAGAGTCAGAAAGCTCTTGGATTTCATCAAAAAATATCTTAATTTGTGTTCGCAAGATGAACTAGGTTCGTACTGGTTTGGAACGACATGAGTGTGAGTAATTAATGACAGAATTTTCATTTTTGGGTGAACTATCCCTTAGCCATGATAGAAAAGATGCTGAATTTTGTGTTAAAATATTTTCTCAAAACTAATAGTCTGTTTGTGGCCAGGTTAGTCAGGTCACCCACCGTTCATGTCTCAAGTCACAGGAAACATGGGCTGGGCTCTGATAATATTTAACAGATACCCAGGCTGGGCAACAGCAATGGCACCAGCATTTTGGTGGAAAACGGGGGTAAGAATAAAGTTCACATTTCATGTAAATGGACTTCTGATAAGAAACCTTAACAAGAAACAACTGTCTAACGTACATGTACAGCAACCAAGCATCATTTATTTCACTTTAAGTAGCAAGTGGGTTTACAAAAAAACAAAGCCAGACTGGAAAACACAAATGTAATTATTGCCACAGCATTTTCTACCATGAGCATTCAAGACAGAAAAATAGTGGATATTATAGTGTATAGACAAGCTATGCAAAGCCAGTCAGTATTTGACATTTTTGTGTGCAATAGTCATTTGACAGTAGAGTGAATGTACTGAGGGCGGTGTGCAGGTGTGGGGTCTGAGGCTGCTGCTAGCATAAAGTTCACTTCTTTTAATAGCTGTCCCACTATTAGCTGTAGTTTTGTTAGGTACATTACATAAGAGAAGCTGGCTTTATCATACATTACCATTCAAAAATTTGTGGTCAGTAAGAATTTGAAAGAAATGAACACTCTTATTCAGCAAGGATGCATTAAATTGATCAAAAGTGACAGTAAAGACATTATTAATGTTACAAAACATTTCTATTTCAAATGAACGCTGTTTCTATTTATCAAAGAATTCCACTTACACAAAAATATTATGCAACATAACTGTTTTCAACATTTCTAAAATTAATAAATGTTTCTTGAGCACCGAATAAGCTTATTAGAATGCTAAAGGATCATGTGACACTGAAGACTGGAGTAACGGCTGCTGAAAATATAGCTTTGCTATTTCAGGAATAAATTAAATTTATAACATATTTTCAAATAGAAAAGAATAGAATATTTTAAATTGTAATAATATTTCAAGTACAATTAAAGTTTACCAAGAACAGCAGTTCACCTAGGAATGTCCGAATTTTGTGCAGTTTTTTTTCATCAATATTTTAATATAGTACTTATGGCCAAATAATGTCATTAGCACACAGGTCAAAGGTGAACCTATGAGCCACACCATGTTTCAGAAAGCAAAAAAACTGAACATCTATTTTTCTCAATCCTTCACTATCCCCTTCCCTCTCTTCCCTCTTGGTTGCACTGTGTACTCGCTCTTCTCCTTCTTTCTCTGGAACGTTCCACCCTCCCTCCCTCTCTCTCTCCCAGACTCCTCTACATTCACTCCTCTTCCTCTCCTCTGTTTTCTCCAGGGTCATTGCAATTACTCCTCTCTCCTTCACTCTCTGTTTCACTCTCCCTTTTTTATTCTCTCATCGTATACATGAGATATACTAAACGCATCTCGCTTCAGAAGTCGCCACATCTTTCACCTCCCCTACTCTAGATCCTTTTATTCTCATTTCTACTCACCTTGTCTCATTTACTCTCCACTTTTCTCATAACTTCTATTCTAGTCTCTTTGTTTTTGTCTCTTCTTTGGCCTTATAATCCTCACTTTTCCCTCGCTCCTACTTTTCCTCCAATTATTTACCCTGTACCCTGTACCCAGTCCTTCGTTTCATGTGTTCTCTCTCTCTCTCTCTGGTATGAGGAGGAAAGCGCTCCTGCAGGACTGCAGGGCTCAGCAAAGCCACATTCTATTTTCTGCCACTTCCTCTTCCTCTTCCAACCGTTTCTATGGTTACAGCAGGAGCCCACAGAGGCCGCTCCCTCCTCAGTCATGGAAGAGGAGCCAGAGTTATCACTCTCCTTTCTCTAGAATTCTATTTCTTTTTCACTCTTATTTATATCACTCTCTCTATATTTATATCACTCTGTCCGTCCGTTTCTGGGTGTCTTCTCTCATTACATTGCACTCGCTCACTCTCTGTGTCCTTTGTGACTCCTCTTCCTCGCTCTCTCTTTTCTCTCTCGTACTGTACGTCCTCTATCCTTTATGCTTTCTCCCATCCGTTTCATTGATTTGACATTTCATCCGGCCTTCTCTTTCACTCAATTTCCAATTTCAAAGTAAAAGTTCAAAGTATTTTATACATACAATATTATCAAGCCATCAAATATACATTTACATATATACATATACATATATAAAAATAAAAAAACAGTGACAGAAGACACAGCAACTGTCCTTTCACCTTAAGTTTTTTGTTTCTGTCAGCTGTTTGGGGCCCAACATAGATGCTTCTTCAAGGGCGAAAAGAAAAACGTGACCTCTATTCCGTTACTGAGACACACCAAACCAACCACCTGCTGAGTTACACTCACAAACATGGAGCGTGGTGACATTTCTTGGCGATGACAGGGAGAGGCATCCAACACCGCTTGCAATGGATTTCAAGAGGCATGACGTTCATTCTAAAACGGGGCCTGTGCAACACGCCGCGTGAGTCACCGGGCAAAGGTCAATGACAATGAGAACGCAGCAAATTCTTCTCCATCTTTGCTCACACAAGCGGCCGTTAGCGTACATAAACATTGCTTCATGTCTACTCTTCAGGGTCTCTTGCTCAATAGCGCCAGTTCCCTGAAGTAGTTCTATTTGAGCCAAATTGTAAAATGTTGTTCTTTCTTCACACTGCACTGTTATACTTCATGTATTTCATTACTCTGCACTTTATTCTGTGTTGGGGTGGTGGTAAGTACTCAAGGTAGATCTATTCTCTAACTGACAAGGTCCCCAAACAATACAACACTCAAGCACGCTGTATCTTGCATTGATCTTAGAGCTAAAAGCAGACTGTTTTAAAACCTCAAACAGAGAGGTTTAATGGATAGTTTTGATACTGCCTCACATTAAAACGCAATGTGATATTTTTCAAGGATATTTTGACTTCATTAAGGAGCATTTACTTCAAAGTTCAAGCAGTTCAATGAGTTATATAGTTCAAAACAAATATACCAACTGTTTGTGTCGTTTTACCAGTATCAAGAGTGTATATTTGTAAAATCCTCTCACGAAATTGCAGGAAATCAGCCTTACAGAGGGGTATCTTCATCTCAATCAAAGGTCCATCAGTCAACTTGAACAAACCTATTTGGACTACAGCTGCTCATTTGGATATTGAGCATGACACTGTAAATTAAAGGCCAAATGACAAAGCTCACATGGAGTTGGGGTCGAGCCACTGGCTGCCCATTCATTTGACAGTCAAGTCAAGTCAAGTCAAGTCAAGTCAAGTCAAGTCAAGTCAAGTCAAGTCAAGTCAAGTCAAGTCAAGTCAAGTCAAGTCAAGTCAAGTCAAGTCAAGTCACCTTTATTTATATAGCGCTTTTAACAATACAGATTGTGTCAAAGCAACTGAACAGCATTAATTAGGAAAATAGTGTGTCAATAATGTAAAAATGACAATAGTAAACACTAATTTTTCAGTTAAAGGCAGTTCATCATTTAAGCAGTGGGCTTTCAAGTACTGACGGTCATATTGTGTCACTTGGAGTCTTGATGTTACGAAACACCCCACATCAGGTGGCGATTTGTTGATGGTTTTTCTTGATTTAAAATTTTTTTTTGAGCGTTTTAATGTGAGGCATCCAGGTGGATGCTGCACACTGGTGGTGGTTGAGGAGAGACCCCCCCCCCACACACACACAATAAAGCGCTATATAAATGCATCATTCATTCTTGAGCTCATTACTTTATGAGTTAAAGGGATAGTTTACCCCAAAAATGAAAATTCTGTCATTAATTACTCACCCCTCATGTCGTTCCAAACCCGCAAAGACCTTTGTGCATCTTCAGAACATAAATCAAGATATTTCAATGAAATCTGAGAGTTTTCTGACCCTCCATAGGCAGCAAGGGAACTACCATGGTCAAGCACAGAAACGTAGTAAGGATATTGTTTAAATAGTGACACGGAAGAGAAGAAATCGTTGAATAAAGTCGTTATTTTTGTTTTCTTTGCACACAAAAAGTATTCTTATAACTTAATAAAATTATGGTTGAACCACTGATGTCACATGAACCATTTTAACGATGTCCTTACTATGCTTCTTTTGGATTTCTTCAAAAATATCTTAATTTGTGTTCCGAAGTTAAACGAAGGTCTTGCAGGTTTGGAACGACATGAGGATGAGTAATTAATGACAGAATTTAAATTTTGGGGTGAACTAACCCTTTAATGTTTTAGTAACTTTAGTAGTAGGGCTGGGCAATATGGCCAAAAAAAATTATCACGATAGTGTTTTTCATATCAGTTGATAACGATAATTATCACGATAAATGTCAAATCTTTATTTATTTCAAGTTTAAAGCCAGATTTTTGCGCCAAAGTGAAAAACTTTCCTTAATTTTCCTTAACAAAATAAATATCTTAATAGAAAATGAATTTCTTATTTCTGCATGGTCTAATGAGTGATATTGTTTCAAATCAAAAAACAGGTTTGTGTTGCCTGATAATATTAATAATAATATACTTTTTTGTCTCTTAGAAATGCACATTTGATAGTAGCTTGAGTTAGGATGCAGATACATTTTTGTTCATTATCAAAATCAGTAACAGCTGTAAAAATTGTAGAAACTTTTTGTCAGCGCCGTTTCATTCAGCTTTAAACTAGTTTACATCACCGAGTCATTTGTGTTGTTCGCTGAATGCAAGTGCTTCACACGGGATCTGACCAAGATTCTTCAGCGAGTAAACACGTCTGCTCCAGTGAGCTCGTGCTGCATAGCTGTTTTGAACTTTGAGCCGAGCTTCAAATGAGTCGTGTTTCGTTCAGCTTTTGGCGAATAAACATTATATCGAACTCTTCATATCGTTTTATCGAGGAAAATTATATCGTGATAAATATCGTTATCGATTTATCGCCCAGTCCTATTTAGTAGTAGTAACTTTCTGTGGATTTGACATGGGGGTGAGTAAATGATGACAGAATTTTCATTTTGCGCGAACTGTTAATCCCTATTAAAAATCCCCTTTTAAAAAGGGCTTGAAAGATGCATGACTATTCAGTGTGTCTGTATTTGTCTGTACAGATGAAGAAAAGTTTCCAACTTAGTTTCACTCAGAGCAGTCAAGACCTGTTTTAGTTATGTTCACTCAAAGTGCCAAACCAGTGACTGTGTATTTCTGTTTGTCTAAGGTGGACACGTCTTTCAAACTCTTTCTCTCTCTTGCTAACGTAATATTTAACAAACACACAAAGGTGAGTCTGTGTTAGTTTTTCTTATTCACTTATTGGTACAAGAAATATTCATGCCTTCATTACATTTTATGATCTTTTCCTAAATTACACTGTAATATACGTTACTAATTACAAATAAAGGAATAAATAGATACTGTACTAGGTCAGCTGTATGGGCCATATCTGACCCATATTTCTAGTTGTATACCCAGCATAGTATCAAATTATTTTAATTACAGGTGTCATTTTATTCTTTCGCCTCCACCAAGACTTTCTCCTTCAGTCTCTTCTTTGTATTTCATCTTCCATGTACTTCATCTCCCCTCGTCATCCTGTTTGTCCGTGCTGCTTTGAGGACACTCAGCTCAAGGTTGTATTTCATGTTGTGGTGTGAACTCTTTTGTCTCAAACCTCTGCAGGTCTGGTGTTTATGGGGAAGAGGTATGGACTCCTAAATCAGTTTGCTTACTGTTGTTGCCAGTGGGAAAAATGACACCAAACGGCCTTCTGCTCTACCATTACTGCTCCTAATAAACACAGGACATTGTCAGATATAAATACAGCATCATGATCTGGGAGCTGCATGATGTGCACGGTATACAGGAGTGATCACACTTATTAATCCAGTGAGTGTTTCTAAGGCTATGCTTTTTTTTTTTTTTAAATAGCCTTCACAAAGAAAAAAAAAAGTTAAATATGGCACATATATCTAATAAATCTAATGTTTAGAAAGAAGTCTCTTATGCTCACATACTGCATTTATTTTATCAAAAATACAGTAAAAACAGTAACATTGTGAAATATTAAGACAACTTAAAATAACTGATTTCTGTTTGAATAATGTCATTTTAAAATGTAATTTATTCCTGTGATGGTAAAGCTGAATTTTCAGCAGCCATTACTCCAGTCTTCAAATATGTCGTATTATTATCAATGTTAAAAACAGTTGTACTGCTAAATATATTTGTGGAATCCATGATCCTGCAGGATTCTTTCAAATATTTCATATATTTACACTGCCGTTCAAAAGTTTGGGATCAGTAATATTTTTTATGTTTTTTAATGGAGTTTCTTATGCTCATTAAGGCTGTATTTATTTGATCAAACATACAGAAAAAAACAGTAATGTGAAATATTATTGCAATTTCTAATATTGGTTTCTTATTTTAATATACTTAATATACTTAAATATTGTTTATTTCTGTGACACAGCTCTAAATTTTCATCAGCCATTACTCCAGTTTTCAGTGTCCCATGATTCTTCAGAAATCATTCTAATATGCTGATTTATTATCAGTGTTGAAACTGTTGTGCTGCTTAATATTTTTTGGAATACGTGATACTTTTTTCCTTTGATGCTTTGATGAATAAAAAGTTAAAAAGAACAGCATTTATTCAAAATAGAAACAATATAAGTCTTTACTATCATTTTTTATCCATTTAAAACATCCTTGCTGAATAAAAGTATTAATTTCTTTAAAAAAAAAAACTTTTGAATAGTACAACAAAAATGATATTTTGAATGAACACTGTGCTTTTTTAACTTCTTATTTATCAAAGAATCCTGAAAAATAGTATCACAGTATCACAGGTCCCAAAAAATATTAAGCAGCACAACATTTTCCAACACTAATAATAAATCAGCATATTAGAATGATTTCTGAAGGATCATGTGACACTGAAGACTGGAGTAATGATGCTGAAAATTCAGCTTTGCTTCACAGGAATAAATTATATTTTAAAGTAGGCTATATTAAACAGAAAACTGTTATTTTAAATTTCAATAATATTTCACAAAATTAAATTTTTTTCTGTATTTTTGATCAAACAGATACAGCCTTGACAAGCATAAGAAACTTCAAAAATAAAATTTAAAAAAAGAAATTGAACGGCAGTGTATATAACACAGCAAATAAGCTACTCGAAAACATGCTCAACCATCTTTAGTCACAACTGCTATCAACCCCAAGAAAACAAATATGATTGATAATGGATTAACCATAACATGTGTTATGAAGATTTTCATACCACCCAACACAGACCTTGACATAATTTAAATATTAAACACATTCTTTCTCTTTCAAAGGCCTTGATTTTCCATCTACCCATTATCAAGTTGTAAAAAGTCAGTGCTGTTGCTACTTTCAGTTTTCTTATGAAGATCATGGGCAGTGCATGTGTAGAATTTTTACGTGAGTGATCAAGAACCCATGGGTAACAGCTAAAGATCTGCAGGCAGCTCGTGTACTTTACAACATCTGCGTTGTTGAATCTATCATAAGAAAAATAAAATCCAAGTGGAGCTACAGTAGTTACCACAGAGGAACCCACTGCCAAAGTCTAGAGGATTTTACACAGCACTAGATAAAACTAAAATTTGTTTTTGTGACATGATAATGTTACACTGGTGTAATTGCCATATAGAGACCATCCAAGAGATAACATACAAAACAAACAGACATTTCCACCAAAACACAAGGTAGACTTGTCCTCCACAAACACAAGCCCCTGAAACAAGAAACCACTCCTCCAAGAGAGAACGTGGAGGACACCACGGAGGTGTCAGGTGTGTCCTCCTCCCCCTCTCAGCCTGCTCAGACCTGGTGTGTGTTTGTTCAGCTGGGTTCCAAACACAACCAGCCGTCTGCTGCTCGCCGAGGAGAACCAGGGGAGGGGAGGACCGGGAGGGAACAAAAGGCAAGCGTGGCTGGAAAGGAGAGCCTCTCGCTGGGCACAAAGAGACGCTCTGGGTGGGGGTGGGTGGACGGTTGTTGTTGGGGGTGTTGTTGCCGGAGAGGTGGCAGCTGAAGGGGACGAGGGAGAGGAAGAATGAATGAATATGAATGAGAGAGGACGGCTGTCCTTCCACAGGACCCCCATGACCAAGTCAGGGGAACAGACCCTCTTTTTCTCTGTCTCTGTCTCCCTCTTGTACTCTTTGGCTGAGTGAATTGGCAGCAGGTGGGGGCACGAGAGCACATACACATATGCATGTGAGCACACACAAACACATTCAGAGTGGCTGTCTGGCACTTGTAGCCGCTGTCGCCAATCGAGGCCAGTGTGTATGCTGTACGCGAGTGTTGTGGGGGGGGGGGGCTTGAGGCTTCAAAAACCAATGCTTTCTATCTAATTTATGAGGTGAGGGGTGTGAGGAGAGAGAGAGGGGGAGAGAAAGAGAGAGAGTCTGACATAGGAAGGTCTGACAGTGGTTCCTCCATCCAGGATTTCTGGATCGATTCTGCAGACATATAATCATTGATTCGGGGATGGTCTATGAAAGATGCGGGTGTGTGACAAGGATCCTCACAGCTACACTTCCAAACAAAGACTTGAATATTAGGAACCGTAAAGCTCTTAGAAAAGCAACTCAACCTTCTTCATTTGGACATGCATGAGATTTTCAAACTACTAAATATTTGAGTATGGAATCTGACATATTACACTATTTATACAGATAAAATGGGGTCCAAAAATCTGAGACTACTATTGAAAATTACTATTTACATTTTCTTTAAATCAACAGAAAATTGAGTTAAACGTTTAAATGTTCTTCTTTTTTTAATAGTGGCACTTGAGCTGGCATAGATTAAATGGTAGCAAAACATCATAGAATATATATATATATATATATATATATCAGCGTTTCCCCTAGGTTTAC
>NW_015659224.1:428656-444201 GCF_001515625.1 Sinocyclocheilus rhinocerous
GAAAAAGTCTTAGATCTTTGAGTTCAGCTCATGAAAAATGGGGGCAAAAACAAAAGTGTCGCGTTTATAATTTTGTTCAGTGTATTTAACAGCATATAATTATATTTTTTTTTAATTATATATATACATAAACATTTTGATAAAATAATTTTTTTTTTTAAATAAATATTTAAATAAATAATTATATTTAATTTGACCTAAAATAGACTTATATACCCCACAGTGTTAGTGTCGTATATTCAACAAAGCATTCGAAGAAATATATGTTACATGGCTTTGCAATGTGGTATGAATTTTTTGTACATATTATTATCTGTTTGCCTTGTTATTTCTATTATTACAATACTGATGCTAGAACACCTTTATCTAAATCACAAATTATCCCCATGAGGAGAGGGACAGAGAGAGAGAGAGAGTCAGTTGAACAAGTAGTGGATGAAAGGATGGGGGACAGAGGGATAATAAGGCTGCTGGTGCCACAAACACTCCCACTACTTCTTCCTTACACACACGCATGCACGCACATGCATGACTGACTTATGTGTGGAAGCCTTCGCATGTCTGTATGAGAGGCAGACACCATGTAAAATGGGCTTCAGTCCATGTAAAACATGTAGCTTCAGGGAAAGGGAGGAATGAATGAGGCGAAGAGAGAGAGAACTGAAGACACTTTACTGCTTCTCTCCAGCACAATATCTGTCTTTCTCCCTTACACACACAGTGGCCAGAAGGCTAATTACTCTGCCTACTGTCTATGTTCAACAGCAAGACAGCATCAGACACAGGCCTGATCTAGCCAAAGGCCACACGCACATCAACACACACACACACACACAGGCCCATCATCCACTAAGAGTTCTACTCTGAACCACTGGAGAAAATAAGACAGGCAGGGGAGATACAGAGCTAATGCTGTAAGAGTTATGATTTCACATCTATTAGACAAGCACTTGCAAATGACAAAATTAACATGGCAAGTACTCATGATATATATATATATATAGAGAGAGAGAGAGAGAGAGAGAGAGAGAGAGAGAGAGAGAGAGAGAGAGAGAGATGACAGCGTTACCTGGGTCTGTGTGTCTCTCTACAAATAAGCTGTGTTACTTCAAAAACAGCGATTTTACACCTTGTTGCTGAGGAATATAATGTAGCGATCTAGTATCTAGGCTATTTGTAAACAAAGCAGCTGCGCTTATAAAACTACTTTAATATGCATTATACAGAGGCAAGATGAAAATACCACTTAAACATTTCTGAAGACAGTTCCCTTCAGAGATACATTCATATAAACCCTCACTCCCAATTGTATCGTGACTCGTTTAACATCTCAACTGACTAAGGTCTAAGTGTAATATTTAGGTACAGAATAACTATAGAAACTGAATAATCTATTCAACTGTAAAACTGGATAGTCGTCACTGTATAAATAAACAGTAATGACAAACAGCAGCAGGTTTAGGCTGCTGTCCCTTTAAGACCTCATGCACGGATCTAATATACTGTTAGACGTACATTTTGCTTCTCAACGGTTTACACTCACTTAATAACCTATATACCGACTTTGTTTAACATAAACGATTGTGATTACGTGAATACTCGTCAAGATGGGCATTTTCATATAATTTTGTATGTTTTTGGCCGTTTGCGCACAATAAAGTTCAAAACATAACTCAATTCTGTAGTAGTACGCTGTTTCAGAGCTGTTTCCTTATGTGCGCGTGCTTTGGGTGTGAGCCGATGGTCGGTCGTCAGCGAGCGTCTGTCGGGCTAGTTTGTTTGGTTTGTTCCACATGTCGGCGGCAGTTTGCCCAATTCAACATGTTGAATTGGCATCGAGGCCGTCTTGGTCAACGGCGAGAGTGGGAACTCAGATTGGATGTTCAGTTTAGCGAACGAGTCAGTGCCCGAGAATTAAAGTAAAAGTGACGAAAACGGGTAAGTAAATGAAGGTGGCACAGACAGAAGGCAGTTCTAATGTTACAATATGTTACCCAAGCATTCCAATATGCGAATATTTTTATAACAACATGAGCCGCTTAAAAAGGAAGAAAATTGTCAACATAACTAATATTCAAAATGGTAAGAAAGCTCTGCTTTGTTTACATTTTGTATATCTGCGTTTATCTTGTATATCACTGTTTCGGTTTCTCCTTTTTAATGACTAATATATACTATTGATAGCTGCTGATATAGACAGCCAATTTCTCTCACGCAGGCGCAGAATGCACTTGTTAGTTTGCAGTCAGTTGTATGTGCGCTGTGTTCAAGCGCAGCTTTTTGGTCCAGATGCCACCGACGTGAGGCAACAACACCATCGGCTTTTGTCGCCACTAGTTTTTTGAAGTCGTCTTGGTGTGTCCCGGCCTTAAATTGGCAAATCTCAAAAGCACATGCAAATTATACATTCCATCATCTGTCATCACGTTATAAGCGCGGAACCTGTGGAAATGTGTAGAATTATGCGCAATACCCGCAATCCCGCGCCAAAATTCAAGTCCTACTCTGTGTTCTCTGCTAATTATTACCCGACTGTGAATGATGTGAGCGGCGTCAGTATGATGTCACTGAGAAGCTGCAGCCGTGGCGGGGATGATTTTTGTAGCAGAAACACTGTATGTATATGTACACACATATACATTATATATATAGTATATATATATATACAGTGGGTACGGAAAGTATTCAGACCCCCTTAAATTTTTCACTCTTTGTTATATTGCAGCCATTTGCTAAAATCATTTAAGTTAATTTTTTTTCCTCATTAATGTACACACAGCACCCCATATTGACAGAAAAACACAGAACACACACAAAACATCAGCTACCACATTTAAAAAGTATCTATATTGCAAATCCCCTTGTTCTTTACATCTCAGACACACATTCTCCTGCACCAGAACTGAGATACATCAGTGCTACTCTTGATAAATGAAAATTATGTCAATAGTCTTAACTGCAAAGTCATCAATTCAGTGTGAATACACATGGTAAAGCTTATATTTGAGCAGCCCTCCTGTGCACACATTCACAAACACACCCAATTCTTCCCTCTCGTCTCCACATATGAACACATGTGCACCCTGCACACAAACACACTGAGAAATTGTATGGCCCCAAGCCCTCATTTGCATGGATTTGCATGAGATGCCGTATGGGGATTATTTATTCATGAGCTATCGCTACATGCAGATTTCAAACGGTCCGAGCGGTTTGCCGTCCTTCACCCTGACAGAACGAGAATACAGTGTTTGCTTCTGGACAGTCCGTGGCCTGCATCAGTTCAAAATGAGTTCAGTCCCAACCAAGACATGCGATTCAAAATACACAAGAACAGAAAAGCTATTTAAATGAGCCATGAAAACAAAGGACCACATATTTACACAAAGGACCTCACTGTTACTATTTTAAGTCACATTTTTTTAAATAGTCTGCAGTAACTCATTTAATTTTTGCAGTTAGTTTTGAAAAATATTATAATTTTGCACACAAGGAGAATCATGATTTTAGACACAACAGCATGTTTAACAAACAAATAAGATAATGAGGAAATATATTTCTGTCCTGACAACTCTCGGAGGGATTGGCATGTAATGTACATTACCATGTTAATGTATTTGGTCTTGGCGTAATAGATCTGCTACGCTGCTGAGACTTGAGTACTGAGACTTGCTACTGCCAATCCATCCACAACATGCTGCTGTGAGCATGTAAGAAATACTGCTGCTGCAAATATAACATACATGAAATAACCCCCATATAGCATACATGAATCACCTCGGAGCAGGTGGAGCTGGGGAAGGTGGAGGGTTTCTGAAGCATGCTGCTAACTGCTACAGCAAGCACTAGTCATATATTTGAATGTTGAGCAGCGAGCTCATTGGCTACCGACTCAGGAGAGAATCAATCAGCTCTGCCATGTGATAATGATGTCATTAGGTCAGATTGAGTTAGACCTATCGGACTGCGCCATCTAGAGTTTCATGCCAGAACTCTAAATATTTTTTTTCTTCATCTGACTGATGAAGGGCCTCAACAGAAATAAGGATTTTGTTAACGGATATCACGTGTTAGATAATACGAATGAAGGAATCTTGCATTCAAATAATATGTCTAACAAAGGAGCAAGGAGCCTGTTTATAACCGTCAATCACAACCATGTGTGTAACAAGGTACCCCAAACCTTTTGACCTTTTTCCTATTCCTCCTCCATTCTGACTATCTCTGTGTGTTTGTGGGGGACCTGGATTTTAAGTTAAAGTGTAAAATTTACCATTCACCGGGAGTTTGATTGACAGGCGATCTGACCAATCATAATGCTGAAAAATGGTGTGTATTGACATCTTTAAGCAGTTGAAACAAGATACTTTCTGATGTTTATTTTATGTTATAACTAGTAAAGAGGAAGAGATGATCGGTTCACGTGCCGCTTGAACTGAGGCGCTACAGCGATCTGTCATGACACATTAAAGAGCCAGAAAACGGTACTTATTGTTTGAATTTACTTTAAAAAAAATTACAAAATTTGAAAGCCGAGACTTTTGTTTCATACCAAAATGTCTTGTCTGTCAGAGTGTAATCAGTTTCCTCTTTGCTCCGCGATGTATTTTTCACTGCGTGAGAACATGATGTGTGGCATGAAATCGCCATGGCTTGGAGTATAGATGATACACCAAGTTAAGGGACTGAATTATTCATAAAAATATACACGGGGTTTGGCAAGTTTGGGGTCGGCAAGTCTATTTATGTTTTTCACAGTCTCTTATGTTCACCAAAGCTGCATTTATTTGATCAAAAATACAGTAAAAACAGAAATATTGCAAAATACACCAACTAATTTTCTTTACCAGTGTCATTTAGAGATCCATCTAAATACTGAAGGTAGAGCTCTGATGGCAAAGCAAATGGAACCACACCATTTGTGGAGAGCAAGTGGTGAGCAAATATTGAATTTTTAAAAAATTGTATTATGGGTGCACAATCATTTTTAGTCATAAAAATAAGTAGGCCTATTTCTTTTAAATATTAATCCAAACCTAGCAAATTATCAAACTTCCTGGAACACGTTCAAGTCAAAAATTCACCTAAAATGTCCTGGGTAGGCCCTAAAACTATTTAAGGATTACTAAATTCCCAGACATGTTTTTTCCCTTGAGCAACTGGGGCTTTCCCAGTCTGAACTTTGTCATAATGGGCTTTCCCACACAAACCTTACATGCCAGTAGGCTACTACAATGCTAACACTAGCTACCTATAGTTTGCTCTTATGTTAATCAGTCAGTCAGAACAATACTTGAATGTCAACACAAATGTTAAAAGGTACAACCGTTGAAAGTGCTTTAAGAACTGTAAAACATAACCTAATTCAGCACTACAGAGAGACTAGTGCTTGGAGAAGCATAAATTTGAGGGTCAAAACATGAGACGGAAATACAGAGCAACAGAAGGAGAAAGAAAGAGAAAGGGTGTACAGAAGAGGTGAATCTGAAGCAGACCCAGTCAGTCCATATAAGGCCAGTCTGAAGGAGGAGAGCAGCCTCAGGAACGTAAGCAAGAGTTTATGACCTCTACACCGTAAAACCATTGGAAGAACATTTTCCACTGTTCCCAACAGCTTATTGATAATACGGTGCAAAAGATAATGCGTTTACGATCCCAAATTACCATTGCCAAAATTTTGCAATAATATTTAACAGTCAACGTGTCTGAAACTACAGGGAAATACATTTTACATTTACATCTGAAGAAAATGTAACTGTGGCTTGCCTGTGCAAAAGTTACTGCTATCATGCGAAGGTGGTTTCCAGTGTGTTGCCACGCAGTCGCTAAAGATTTGCTGAGTGTTTTTATCACATTTTTCTATGGTTGCTAAAGAAGCTCTGTGTTTATAAAAAAATCATTAATGCATTTAACACACCTCACCCAAATGTATGTCATCTAGTACATGCAGTTGCTGACAAACATCATGCAGGACGATGACAGACTGCATGATGTAGCCTACTGGAATGCAGTTTTATGCCCATAATATTCAAGATAAAAGGGCAAAAATCCCCCTGTACTTGTTTTTGTTTTACATTTATATCATATGATATAGTTTAGCAATATCACACAAGCAAGAGGACTGTTTTTCCCGAATATCTGAACAATTGCAAATTAGATACTGATTTTATACAATAGTTTAATAAGCAAGAAGTTAACATTGTTAATTTTTAGACACAATATTGTAAATTTTGCTTGGTTTTGCTCAGTTATTTATGCAAGTTTAAATAAAAAGGTTGAGATACTGATTTTATACAATAGTTTAATAAGCAAGAAGTTAACATTGTGTTAATTTTTAGACACAATATTGTAAATTTTGCTTGGTTTTGCTCAGTTATTTATGCAAGTTTAAATAAAAAGGTTTCTTTCTAAAGCTACTTTTTGCAATGTCCATTTAATGCTTTTTTCATCTAACAAAATGACTTTAAATGATGTTTTGGAGGGTAACTTCAAAGTCCCTTTAATGGAAAGTCTGTTCACTCTGCAGCCATAGTTGCAACGCCTCCGGGCAGCTCAAACAAGACCAAGTCCTATCTAAATGAATGGGGGAACCCTGAAATCTCAAAAACTGCTTGCTGAACTCGCAATTAAATTACATATTTCAAATCAGCAACACAATCTGAAATGAACTTCCCCTCGAATGTTGTTTCTTAAATAGCATTTAAAAAGCTTATTTTTCAGGCTAGATCAGCAGCCAATGCACATGCACAGTCATAACACGCTTAAGACTGTGCATGCGCATTGGCTGGTCTAGCCTCAGGTTTCTATGGGAACCGGAGCTTCTAAAGGCTGCTGCAGTGATGCAGTGACTTTACCAATCAGCGATTGGCTCTTTCATTTCCAAGGTGGGACTATTCCGCCATATTGCGTGTTGCAGTTTCTCCCATTCATAAGTATAGGAGTGAACCGTCTTTGTATTTCTATAGTCTTTGGTAATTTCTTAATGTACGATTAATTTCTGATTTATATTTTATTGGGTTCTGAGAGTTTTTAGTACATTTGTTAAGTTTTGAGTGTTTTTAACACATTGCTATGTGGTTTCTAGGTTGTTCTGAGTGTTTTTAGTGCAATGCTATGTGTTTGCTGGGATGTTCTGGTGGCTGCCAATGGTTCTGGATGTTTCCATACTAGTTCAAGCAAAAGTCAATACAATTTCTGGTCCTTCATATGGCTCGGTTAACTCCTTAAAAATAGAATTTGGAATATAGAATTTCTGTCTAGTTTGATCGCTCAGAAAAGTAATAGCACATCAACAATGAACCATATGATTTGAGGCATCATTTGCGTAGCAACAACAGCATGAGACGAGTTATGCAGTGGCCACTCGTTTTCAGCCTACCTCAAAGTAAGCTCACGCACATCTTTAGTGAGAATGCTAGTGATGGGACCTGAAAGAAGCACATGGAAACTCGCCAGTCTTCTTAAAAATGAGAATAATTTCCCTCCAGTTCTGCGTCCCCTGCACGGCTATGCAAATACATGCACATACGCTCACCAAGACGCACAGAGGAGATCTGCAACTCAAACATATTTGATGGATTTACAATACAGTGCAATAGCCTCACACGTTCCTATAAAGGAGATGCGCAAATACTCACATCCAGACACACATGTGGCAGCTATACATTTTAAATCAGCCTTCTCAGAAAATAGAGCGTTTCCTCTCTGAAGCAGAGCCTCTTTTTATTTCAGTATTAAAAAACAAATTCCAACCTGCTGTAAAGACTCCCTCCTTCTCTCTCCCCCAATAATCCCCCTACCCTTCAGCCTCTCTTCCTCTCTCCATCATCATCTCTCTCTCTAGCTTTCTCTCCACAGTATTTGCATAATTTCTCTGCCGTATTCTGATGTATGCGTGTGAATAATAAAGCTCATGGGCGCGGCGTGCCAGGCTGCCACTGTTCATTACGACCGCACACAGCAAAGCTAGGCTCCGCAGGGCCCTCATTAGCTATTCCACTCAGAATAAAGGCTCACTCACTCTCCCTCTTCCTCATGCGCTCGCTCACTCGTTCGCTTGCACCCACAACTCTCTCTTTTACTCTCTCTCTCTCTCTCTCTCTCTCTCACACACACACTTTTTTTCTGTCACTCACTTACTATTTACTATTTCTCTCTCTAACTGGTGTTTGTCTAAGTTTAGGGTCAGCATTGGAAAAATTTAACTATTTAGTGTCACATTACACTTAATTATGTTTTATAAGTTAGAATTAGTTAAAGGGATAGATCATCCCAAAATGAAAATTCTGCCATAAACCTCTTCTTCTGCCAATTCAAACCTGTATGATTTTTTTCTTCTGAGGAACAAAATAAGTTATTTTTTAAAAAGTCTAAGTCTCTTATTTTTGGACCCCATTAACTTTCACTGTATGGACAAAACAGTTAAAACACACTTTAGTGTGTGTGTGTGAGTGTTCCACACATTTGGAACAACATGGTCGTAAATAACATTATTTTTGGGGGGTGAACTATCACTTTAATTCATTATGAACTAGAATGAATTAACATTGAACAATAGGATGTTTATAAATTGAACAGGATTAATAAATGCTGTAGACTAATATAAATGCTAAGTTTGTAAATGCTGTAGACCTCCTTAATGAACTAATGTTAACTAACATTAAGAACCTTACTATAAAAAAGAACCAATTACTGGTTAATTGTCTCTTTCTATAGTCAATGTCGTGTTTGTACCATACAGTGTACAGTTTGGGTGCAATGTAAGTAGCTGTGTACAAAAGCATCTGACAAGTAAACACATCAAGCTACATAAGAATATCTTACAAAAAGGTGTAAAGAATTATGGTCTTCGCTCACAAGACTATTATCTTTTAAGCATCCCTAAAGTTCGTATAAGGGTCAACGGGCATTTAGTTATGCTGCTCCATTTGATTGGAATCAACTACAAGATAAGTTATGCTTAAAAGAGTTGGTATCACTAAATGATTTTAAATGTATTTTAAAGGATCTAATTGTAGAGTCACCTGATTGTAAATGTTTTGAGTGATTTGTGTATGTTTCTGTGTATGTAAACGAATGTATTTTGTTTTATGTGTAACTAAACGTGCTGCCTATCTTGGCCAGGACCTCTTGTAAATGAGATTTTAAATCTCAAGAGATTTTAATTTCCTGGTTAAATAAAGGTAAATAAAACTAATATGGGTCAACGGGCATTTAGTTATGCAGCTCCATTTGATTGGAATCAATTACAAGATAAGTTATGCTTAAAAGAGTTGGTATCACTAAATGATTTTAAATGTATTTTAAAGGATCTATTTGTAGAGTCACCTAATTGTAAATGTTTTGAGTGATTTGTGTATGTTTCTGTGTATTTAAACGAATGTATTTTGTTTTATGTGTAACTAAATGTGCTGCCTATCTTGGCCAGGACCCTCTTGTAAATGAGATTTTAAATCTCAAGAGTTTTTAATTTCCTGGTTAAATAAAGGTAAATAAATAAAAATGGTTTAAATGAAACAAAAAATAAATAAATCAGTTTAATTGAACCACACGTTAAATGCATTCATTTTCTCCTTTGACATTTTCCTTGGTCAAAATCTCTTTTTTTAAGCTTTAAACAAAGACAGACACCTCCAGGCCTGTAGATGGTGCTGTAGTTTGTTTTTCCCCATCTCCTTCTAACTTTGTGGTCATGGTTATAATGACTGTGTTAAGATTCTTGCCCTCATCTGACCTCCATTGCCTTCAGAGTGAGATGACCCACTGTATAATCCTCCCACCGCTCCAATGTGCCACTTGAATACACACGCCCTTCCGCTCATACACACACTCATACAGAAGCACCTAAAGACACACACATTCTCTCTCTTTCCTTCTCTATTTCACCCTTCCTCATTAACCACTGTTCTAGCTAATTAACACATCCAGAGAGCCATTAACATCTCCTCCCTGCATAGGGAGACGGAAAGGAGTGAGAGGGGAAGTCCCCGGAACACTGAAGGGCACACATACACACACGCACACACTGTCCAGTTTCACCAGACAATGGAGAGCCTGGATATTGTCACCTCAATGAACTTAACTTACTTTTTTTTAACCGAACTCTGGATTTCTTGTTCATTCAAAATGAGTTGGTTTTGCCATTTTTCAGGCAAATTTCTTCTTTACTATTTAAACAATTGTGCCTCTGGGCTTTGTTAAGCAATACCTTGTGTCTGTCCAATGTTTTAATTTTGTTAAATTCCTGATAATTACATCTATATTCAGTTAACTTTGGTGGTAGCATAATTGTTAAAAATTTGGATTTGTGCACTTTAAAAATTGTTAACTTTAGGCAATGCATTAGCTATTATGTATATAATACACAAGGTATGAACAAAAAAAAAAGGAACAATATTTTGCAGCCTTTATTAATTTTGGTTGATGTAAATTTCAACATATAGGCTATTAATAAATTAACGTATTATGAATACACATGAATTGACAACAGCACATTACACATAACCTTGATTAGAAAATGTAGAAATGTTACAAAAATATTGTTGATCATGAAACCGTACAGTCATGCATTTCCTCATGTTAACAAACCGAAACTTACTGTAAAGGGTTACTGAAACAGACAATGCAGAAGATCTTGATCATTCAAGATTAATTAAATGAAAAGAGTGAAATTATTCTTATATGCAACATTTGCTGCAGTTGCCAATGTTACAATATTACACTGGAAAAAGGATCAAACAAACAAGCTAAATATACATATTTAAATTATAGCATGTGACATCATAATAAAATACTATTCAGAATAACTTCACTATATCAGATTTGTGCTTTGATACAAAGAAAAAAAGATTGAAAGACAGATAATCACTCATACCTGTAGACAGTATTTTATACAAATAAATAGCTTGTATTTGGCTACTCATTGTTAAAAGTAACCATTATTAGGATGATCAGTCCTGGAAATGCAGTTACATTGAAAAGAAAGGAAATTATATGGGTCCTCCACCCTTGTTCATTCCCACTGTAACTACTGCCTTCCCTCTTGCCTGTGTGTGTGCATGTGTTTTGTCTGGTTTCAGTAGCCTGTACGTGCACACCCTCCAGTGACAGATGGCGTCAAAGGATCATGGCTCTCATTGTCCTCTGATGGCTATTTGTGTGTGTGGAGGACAGCCATTACTGAAGGGAGAGACTGAAGCGGCTCTGCACACCACTGAGGCCCCCTAGACAGTGGAGGAATCCAGCCTGGTCTCATGTTTATACGTAGGTATTAATACGTAACATTTACAAGCACAAAACGTACATTTTTGTAAGTTTTTATTGATGCTGAAACATACAATTTAGACATACTTCAACGTTTAAAATGTACAAATCTCTACGTATTTTTAGCTAAAAAAGTAAAAATATTTACGTATCATTTATATCATTAAGGTATTCGTATCAATGCATTTTTATCATTTTATCAATAAGCGATTTAGATTTTTAGACCCCTTAACCTACCCCCAAACCTAAACCTATACCCATTTCGCATTTTTATCATTTTAGCAATAAGCGATTTAGATTTTAGACCCCTTAAAGGTGCAATAGGTTATTGTCTTCAGAAACATTTTTTGTTATGCTGGTTGAAAGTCTCTTCACATCCCGATAGTAATCATTAAGTTAAGTGGTCTAAATGTATTTATCTGTATTTATATATTCTGTGGAAGGCATAGGACCAAGAAATGTTCGTCCAATCAAAACGCTCGGTCCGAGCGTTTTAATTGGCTTTCCTATTTTATTTTATCATTTTTTTTGGCTTTCCTATTTATTTGCATACCTCTGCGCACCCTGTTCGTGCAGACACGATACGTAATCAGCGTGTTCACACACACTGTGCAGACAGAGCGAGAATGGCAGACAAACATCAACAACCCGATCTTCCTTCCTGGTATTGTAGTACTTTTACTAACTGTACTATAAAGAATGACACATGATGTAGCCCAGTGGTTTCTAATTCCAGTCCTCGCGCCCCATGTCTCGTTTAGTTAACACACCTGATTCAGATAACCAGCTTGTTAGAAGAGAGCTACGTGCATGAATTGTGTTCCGATTGATATGATCCCTTAACAGTGTTCATTGCTCCCTACTCCCTGAGCAGGGGAAATCCATTGAAGTTTACTACACTTTGGAACATGGGCTGGAATTGGGAACCGCTGATGTAGCCTATTGTAGTAATGTTGTCTCTGGTATTCTGGTCTGTGTGCGTATATGCGTTCAGGGGGTGTGGCTTTGGACGGGCGATTGCAGGGAGGGTGGGACGTTCACTTTCAGTGCTATCAGGCTAAAGTTAGCATTTTCCAAGATCTCCTACTGCACCTTTAACCTACCCCCAAACCTAAACCTACCCATTTTACAGCGAATATGCATTTTTATCATTTTATTAATAAACAATTTAGATTTTTAGACCCCTAAACCTACCCCCAAACCTTAACCTACCCCTTTTATAGCGAATATAAAAGTATATAAAATGCAATTGACCGAAATATGCAGGAAAATAACCATTTTAGTAACAATATAACATTCAAATATTTTTTATAGTCGCTAATCCCACTCCTACCTATAACCTAAACATTTCTGTACAGTATAAGAAAAACATGACAGACAGATAAATGCAATTACAATCATTTATTTATTGCAAAAATGTCAAAAGCAGTACCAAAAGTAATCCAAATGCCGATGCGTTGCAGCCAGTCCTCTCTGGCGGAATACAGTAGGTTTGTGTGAGGTGCAGAGCAGAATTTATGTTGTTAATCACTGAAAATATTATCCAGACTATTTTCCCGATCCACTCAGTGAACTTGTGAAAGAGTGCGCGCATCATTCAAACACAGAAATGTTATTTATTTTAAGGTTAAAATGAAGTCTTGTTTAACATTATTTATGCCTATTCTTGGAAACGAGCTGGCAGCAGAAATCACACAACAAAACGAAATGTTATCATTTCATATTAAGTAAACGAGTAAACAATTTAATAATGCAATTGAAAACAAGGTAATTGATATGACAACTAAAAACAACTAATAATAAAATTAATGCCGCGATTTCAACATTCATAAGGATTCATTTTTAGGTGTCATCAATACGTCAGTTTTGTACGTTTAAATGCTGAAAATACGTACGTATTTGTACATTTATATGCTGAAAATACGTCAGTATTGTACGTTTTAGGGCCTGTAAAAACGTAAGTAAATGTAAGAACCATATTTTACGTAAAATACATACGAATTATCATGAGATCACGTTGAGGAATCAGGGCTGCTGCTATATTCGCTGAAACACCTGAAAGCAGAGCTGCTCACCGACCCACCCCCTTTACTTTAATTAACCAGTATGCTAGGAACATGGCTGGCCATTCACATCTCATCAGTATTTTAGTGACAGGAATGGATTTCCTAGCAAGCACACATCATTGTGTCATACAATAGTGATTCTCTTCATAACAAAGACCTGATTTTGTTCCTAATATTTCTGTTGTGTTTAAAGCATGGAATTACAGCATTAAGAAAAAGAATGAAGAATGAGAGAAAAATAATAAATCACAAAAAGTAAAAATAATGAACTAAAAAACACAATAATTTTTACTTGTGTTTTTACTAGTGTTTATTTTATATCCAGGCCATATGCATAACATTGGAGCTAACTGATAGAATACATATATATTTCAAATATAAATTAATATAAATAAATCAATAGTAAATATAGATTTAATTGGGCAACAATCAAAATATGAAGGAAATTACTGCATTTCTTTAAATACAGTAAGAACAGTAATACATGTAATTTAGTCCTTTGATGGCAATTACTCCCAAATGAGCCATTACTCCAGTCTTCAGTGTCACATGATGCTTCAGAAATCATTCTAATATGCTGATTTAGCGCTCAGGAAGGATTTCATATTATTATCCATGTTGAAATCAGTTGTACTGCTTAATATTTTTGTGATTTTTTTTTTCAAGATTTCTGCATATTTTGTAAGTTTTACTGTCACCTTTGATTAATTTCTTGCATCTTTGCTAAAGAAAAATATAAATTTCTTAAAAAAAAATAATAATAATCTTAACCCCAACATTTAAATGCTAGTGTACATTATAATCCAACAGAAACATATTATTGTTTGCCAATTTGACTCGTGACCTAGGTCTGAAACCAGCATTGTCAAAATGGCCAGCACTTTGGAACCAAGTCGATATTAAAATAAATAAAAAAAATTGAAAAAAAGGAAGAAAAAAACCCCCAATGATACCAGCCTTTTGTGCAGTACTGGTAGTACTGAGTACAAAGTCAAACCAGTACCTGCTGATAGGTGGCTGCTTTCAAATGCATCAAAGGTTCCTATTTACAATGTGTTGTTTGATATTTGATATTTTGTTCAATTAAGTAAGGCAGCATGCAGATGTTATTTTAATGTATTATTTACTTACAACTACTAAATAGTATTATCAGTTAACTAATTACCTCACGTTCTGCTACGGAGGCTTTCTTTTAATTTTTAAATTTTTAAATTTTTAAATTTTTAAATTTGATTCCACAGTGTTTGCTAAACGTTCTGTAATTTATTAGTCGATATATAATACAGCATGTGGTGTATGCCATGCCTCGTCTTATTCATTTTGGTTAATAAACATTAAATAAGCTAGTTTGTCTTTGTAGCCTACTGTTTTATTATTGTGCTTTTTTACATAAGCTATTCTGTCATCGTAGCCTACTGTTTTATTGTTGTGCTTTTTAATTAAGAACAATAAATCCATCTTTTAAGCATTTGTTTTAGTCTTATAAAGTGAAAGGTGTAGGTATAGATGAAAAATAATAATATAAAAGTGCAACCAAATCGTGCTTGTGCGACCAACTGAGGAAATTAGTCGTAAAAGAGTGACCAATGGGAAGAATTAGTCTAGAGCACTGCTTCCAGCTAAGCAAGATCAATTCTGTTGTGAAATGTATCTGACTGCGATTTACAGCACAGCCATTAGGGGTGCTATAGTGGGAATTAGCATAAAACTCTTTTTTGTTTCACAGTCCATTTTTTCATTCTTTCAACTAATATCAAGACTTAGCAGCAGTTTAAAAGTCAAAGTCAGAAATGTCAGCATGTTTACAGCAATGTATCAGAATAACATCTCGTTAAATTAAAAAAAAAAACATTTTAAAGGAGACATATTATGCCCCTTTTTACAATATGTAATATAAGTCTCTGGTGTCCCTAGAATGTGTCTGTGAAGTTTCAGCTCAAAATACTCCACAGATCATTTATTATATCATTTTGAAAATGCCTATTTTGAGTGGAAGTAGAAACACGCTGTTTTTCGGGCCTGTCTCTTTAAATGCAAATGAGCTGCCGCTCCCCGCCCCCTTTTCCAGAACAGAACTGCGCCATTACAGCTCGTACCTTCTGATTATCATGTTTATCGCGCTGAAATCATGCGTTTTAAACCATATTAGTTTAAACTTCTGATATATACGGTTTTCTGAGCGCACACATCCGAAGCACACGGACAGAAAGCGGCTGT
>NW_015659224.1:444374-495806 GCF_001515625.1 Sinocyclocheilus rhinocerous
CTCTAAACAGTGTTCTGTGCTCGTCTGTGCAGCCAAAGGCAGAACAGTTAGCAAGTTCTGCTCAAACTTTCGCCATGGCATTAGAACTGGTACACCGTTTTCGCTTGCGAAAACACAATGACGCACCAGTGTAAACTTACAGATTAAGGGGCGGTAATATTATAATCAGATCCCTTTGTCACGTCACCAAGGGAGCAAAATCTGACGTGCTCCTTTTCTCAGACGCTTGCAGAAAAAGGCTCACCAAAACAAAGTTACTGGGTTAATCTTTTTCACGTTTCCTTGGTTGGTAGATGCACCGGGGACCTGATTATAGCACTTAAAACCTGGCAAAGTCAGATTTTCATGATATGTCACCTTTAAGGGAACTCTATCGCCCCCTTGAGTACTGAGGTTTGTTACCGCCAGACCAGCACAGCGCATGTCAAGTACGTTTAACTGGACCACATCAGCCATCTGCGTACTTGTGTCAAGTATGTTTCTGACCTCATTTCACGAGAGCAGGTGAGGCCCTGTGATGAGTGAAAAGAATACGGAAGTGAGCAGGAGAAACGATGAATGGCTCAAAAACGGCTGGAATGAAGGAGTGGCTGAGCAATGAGTGAATACCACGAGGAAGAAGTGATTAAGGGTGACAATGAGCAGGTATTTGAGTACAAATGAGTGAGCTGAAAGGATCTGACTGTATTCTGGGCCGAGTTTCTAATTTAATTGTGCATTATTAAGTCACTCCTTCGGTGTGTCTGCCTCCTGGTGCATGCTGATTAAAAATTTAAGGCTTTGCCATGCAGCCAGTCTCACTCTAAGACACTGCCTCTCTCTTTCACACACACACACACACACACACACTTTTCCTCTGTCGCATCCTCTGCTGCCTATTTCTTCCTGTCTCTCCTTCGGCTGAACCCCACAGTCCCGCTTTACACGATCCCTCTGCTTTCACTGTTTCCCCATATAACACGCACCCTCTTTCCCTTCCTTCTCTTTCTCTCCGCTGCTGTCAGGGAGCGCAGAGTGCTTGAAGACCCGTGGGAATGTTGCCATGGTAACGCCTGCCACTCAATCCCATCTCAGATGTAAATGACCTCAAATTTTATTAGCGCACAATTTCAAGATCTTCTTACATGTGTTTTGGATGGAGTGAGGATGGTAAAATAGGATTGACTGCTGTGGTTCAGCCTATACCGGGACAGCTTTAATATAAAAAAAAATACAGTTCAGTATGAATATTTTTTTATCAATATAATAACCCACAGTTTTAAGGTACTTGATTTTTTTAGCTATTAGCTCTTGATTTGTAGTGTTTGCTAGCTGCCCAACTGCTTTTCTTGATTGTACAGTGTTATTTTCATTTCCTTGTAATTCATATTTATTGCAAATATTATAAGTTATCAACTAAGTACACTATACACTATGTACACACACACACACACACACACAAAAAGTTGACCTAATTATTAGTTAAAAACTTAAAAATCTTGAACACATCTTGTCACAACGCACTATAAAAAATGTTCAAAGTACTTACTTAAATTGAAGAAAATATACGTTTTCCATTAAACATGCCAATTCGCTACACAACTTTTAAAATCTAAACACATTTTAAAACATTAGGCATCATACACTTGCTGACTTTGTAAATGGTTGCAGAAAAACTGGTGCCATTCATTTGTGCTTGTTTTGTGCTGATGAACATTCTACCAATTTCCTCTAGCTAAAGATAACAAACATAATTCGGGGCAGTGCCGTCCAAATCTCTCTAAACCGGTGCTGTTCATTAAAAGCAATATCTTAATATCTGTTTAATATCTCAAACACCAAACCAGCACAAACATTCGTTTTTGCGGCACAAATCAACACAGACGTAGCACTAACAATTGGCATAGTTTTTGTGATTATTTCTTTTTATGGGGAAACTAAAATTTAAAAAAGAAAAAGAAACTACATTTTCTACATTTTCTGAACTAAAACGTAGACATTTTCAACATAATTGAATATTAAACATTAATAACAAGTATTTCTCTTCACTCAAAAACTCCTCCAAATCAACTTCCATGCAAAGTGTGCTGTGAACTAGAAATCCACTCTCCAGTTTGTTACAAAAAAATTATTCATGCAGTCCAAACACAAAAGGATTAAAGAAACTTCAATTGTATAAATGTAAGTGGACTGAATGTAATGAAATTAAGTTTCCACAAAATGTTCAATAGTTAGCTGATTAAGCAACAGCAAAAACATCTATTCTTTTGACTACAGACATGTAAAATTTGTGAACAAGTCAAGCCACATACCTCTGTCTGACAGAAATACACATTCCAGAAGTGGTGTGTCCAATTTCAGTTTGTGCACATTATGCTGACTAACTGACATTGTGCACTTCACAACATTATTGTGGAGTGAATATGGTTGCAGAATGCAGTTGTCATTCAAAACTCTTAGTGTACAGAATGAGATCAAGCACTCAGAGGAGGAGCGACAACCGCATTTAGCTGCAGTGTGCATGTGGTCTCAGACTAATTGAATCTGTGCAGTGTAGTAATTTAGCAAAACAGAGCAGGCCTGCATTCATTGCTCAATGCACTGAACTCCACTCCCACTACTTTTACGCATTTCTGTGCTTGGAGACAGCTGAGTTTCTCACCCAAGAACGAACTGTCTAGCTGCGCTCCCACACAGCTCCGCTTTGTGTGAAATGATAGCATTTTCTTTTTTATTTGGCTTCTGTGTTGGTCCCTCTATGATTAAACCCTTGTTTGTTCCTCCAGTGTGGAAGAGGACGGTGAGTGGGGAGCAGTACTAGTAATTGCAGGATCAGAGCAAGATGTCAGTGATCAAAATACTGATTTTCTTTTCTTTAATAAAATTGAGCAATATTTTGTCTAACTGTTCACCTGCTTATATCTAGACTGACCTTATAATATATAAATGTAATTTTGGTCCTCACTGCAGCCTGTCCTGTCCAAAAACCACCCACTTAAGACAGGAGAAGACCATCTGAGTGACATGTAACGCCAGCCAATCATATGGGAACTGTCGATTTGAGCCAGCTCTTACCATTTCTGTTTGCAACATGCATCAGATGGTCAGTAAACAGATTTCGGTGGTCCATAAGTTTACCATCCATCTGAATAGCTAAGAGTATAACACTGTGCAACAACGATATGTGGCTTTCCTGCAGGCATGCAAACACATGAGAAGTGAAAAAGCTGAGACTGTCACAAGTATTCTGGGTGAGAATTATTCATGCTGATTTTTTTTTTTAAGTATAAGGCTCTTTCAAGTCAATTTAATGATTAAAATGTAGGTAAATTAAGCTTAAAATTGAGCCAAATTCACTTCAGAAAATGGCACCTTGCTGTTTCACACATGAAACTAAGAGGTCCATGACTTAAATAGTCTAAGAAACCTTATTAATTAAAATTTTTCATACCATAATCTTATGTTTCTGTCACAAGATACAATGAAAAAAACACTGTTGTGGTATTTATTTAATTACTATTTACACTAAAGAGTTTTCACTCAAAAATTGCTAGTAAATTTTACAATATCTACAAAGAAACTGCAAGTAACACGTTGAATCAAATGAAAAACATTTCGAAGTGGAAAGACTGAAATAGTAATTCAGTCTAAATGAAAAAGCCATTTGCACTGCGCTCTTTTGTCACTTAATATTTTATTAGATTATTTAATATATGAAACCATGATGATTCACAATAGTCTTCTTTTAGCGTTTTATTTTACATTAATCACCAGTAGGACAAATTTACAACTTTGTCCTAATTACAAATTGGAAAAATTATTTTTCATAGTATAGGCTACTGCACAGAAGTGGTTAATTAAAGAAAAGGTAGTTGTCATTATCATAATGAAAAACTTTAATACAGGTTTGGAATGACGTGAGGGTGAGTAAATAATATAATTTGAGGGGGGGTAGGGAACTATCCCTATAAGTGAATTTGCATAATTCTGTAAACTTCCAATTCTCACACTTCTCAAATGTATATAGGGAATACCAGAAAGGAAAATATCTGACACGGTTCCTGACACTGGCTAAAGAACCTGCTGTATGAGCTCAACTAGCAGTGTGACGATCACATGTTTGCTCATCATCACTGAGAAAGCATGTGAGGATGACCTCATCACTGCTGCACAGCCTTATTCCCATCAACCAGTGTGTCATCTTTCTGTTAAGCAGTGGAATGGAGCTGTCATATGCAGCAGCGTCTCTTCTGATAAGGACTGAAACTATTTTGTACTTTACCATTACTTCTGCAAGAGGGGTGTCATGAACGAGAGTAAGGTTCAAAAGAGGAAATACCACAAAGGAAGGCAGAAAAGGAAGCAAAAAAATTAAAAAGAAACCCAAATGAAGAAGTAGCATAAAATGTAAGACGAACAGAAAAACAGCAGGAAAAAAAGAAATGTGTCAAGCTTCAGTTGTTTTGTTTAGGCGTCATAGTAGATGGAGCTTGTAGTAAGTCTTCTCCTCATAGAAGCTGAAGTGGAGCAATAGAGAGCACATGAAACATTGATAACTCAGATATTTACTTGGACCCCCCCAAACAGAGAAGAGAAAAGGCACATCCCAAATCATAAATTATTAAGTCTCTACTTCTCACTGTGATCCTGACAGATATAACCTTCACTGTTTGATGGGCTCTTACTTAAGTAGGTCAATTAATCAGAATATTCTACTATTTTTATTATTGTCGTTTTGAAGGAGTCAGCTTTCTTTACAGTAACTCTAATTATATTGTAAGTACTGTTAATTACATTAATTATAAATTGTACATTTAATAAACTGAATTAAGTTTATAATTTAATATATATATACAAACAGAAACATTGTGGCATAAATTGAATTACATCCTATACTATGTATAAAATAATCAAGTCACTTGGTAACACATTGTCGAATACAAAAATACACACTAACACACATTCTCAAGAAATTTTGCCACTTCTCTCACCACTTACAACTGATATAATTTACATAAACAAATCGCAGATACAGAACTAAGTAACAATATTCAAATTATACATTTTTAATTGGAGTATCAGCCAATTATCTCATTCAATTTCCCCAATATCCCCATTAATCACATTGCAAAATTAGAAAAAAGTCATCTTTTTTTATGGAAAATACGATGGCATTAAATTTGCTAGTTAATGTTGTTACTAGATATTTTGGAACTGAACTTAAACCTTGAAACATTTAATCCCAATATCACGGATTCTTATTCAACATTTTAATTTGAATGTAACAGAAATTGGTGAAAAATTGCCTAAAATCACTTAAAATAATTTATTATATTAATTTAAAATAGTCTTGGCCAAGGACAAAAGATAATGTTGCATTTGCTGATATTTTACTTAACTGGACTCTGTAGGCATGCATACAACAAGCAATGCTTTTGGCATTGTGCTAGCCTGATGTCTCACTTTATCGTTTCATATTTAAATCTTACTGTGACTTATTCCTAGCATCATCATCATAATAATAAAACAGTTAGACACTTCAAAGATGGACTTAGGAGTTATATTTGAATTGGCCTTTATTTTTAAGTTTATTTAGTGCAACCAGTTGCTACGCCATTTGAACAGAATTGGTCATATTGCATACAGCAGGGCCGTAATGGAGACATCACATAACAATGTCGAGCCATGGGTCCTCAATTGGAAGATCAGAAGCAGTGAACATTATAATCTCTTCATTAGTGTTAGAGAATTACGGTTATGAGAACAGCTGCAAAAGAGGAAGTGATGTGCGCTCAGCTTATCTAAAAGTATTACATCATAGGGACAAAGAAACAGAGTGTGAGAGAGACTATCGTGACTGCAGTCAGAGGTCCAGATGGCTGTAAGATTTACTCAATCTACCAGATTAACATGGGATGGAATAACTCCCCTGTTTTCCTTCACTCGTGGATTTGCCTGACCACTTCTGTTTCTCTGTGAATGCATTTTAGCTCTAATGTTCTATGCAAGTTCTTTTGTCCTGGTTAAGAACAGCAGTTACTGCAATAAAATTGTATTCAATTGAATAGTAATAAAGAATAGTAAACAACACTGCACATTATGTCTCCCTAGTCAAATACACCTGGTTCAACTCATCAGCTCATTAGTAGAGACTCCTGACTCCTGAAACGGGTGTGTTGGATAAGGGAGACCTCTAAAATTTGTACTGGGCTAGACTAAACAAGTATCCATCTGTTTCTGGGGGGGCGCTACTGTAAAAAAGAATGTGGGTACAACTTCCGGTAAGGCGGCAGAGGGAGTGGATACCAATGGTATTTTGTGTGCTAATTAGCGAATAGGCTCAATGTTTTTCGGATCTTTTCCACTGTTGGGCCAGTGCGAGCCAGTGTTTACAACAGGCCAGGCGTAGCTAATAGCCTCAGACCTGTAGCACCGAGCCCAAAATCATGCTGCGTTTCCACCGTCGGGCCAGAAGCTCCACAGAGCTTCACTAAAACCCGCCTTTACACGCCTCTCTGGAACAACGTCACGCAACCCCATCATTTCACCAACAAAGAGAAGATATCCTAAAACTAATCAGAAATAAATCACTGGAACTAGCAAGATCACAAAACGAACATGATAAAAGCAGCCGTTTGTTTGCATGTTTTGAAGCTTACTTAAAGATTTAAAAACCAAAGCATCGATGTTTTACCAGTTTTACAATAATAAGTGCTACATTGATTAATTCGTTTGTGTCAGGATTGATAATTAGACACACAAAAACAAAGTGGTATTTACTGTTATTTCACAAAAACAGAGGCACACATAGCCTACTTATTCAGTTGCATCTGTTTTTGTAGTCACAGACAGTTTAGGTCTACATCACGTATTTTTCCATCAAAATACGACCATAAGTAGCTTTAGCGCTCTCTCCAGTCCCAATACATTGTTATTTTTTTAGTCAGACAAACAGAGGGAGCTCTCAAACAAAAAAGACTTATTGACAGATAAAATATGTAAATAAATAAATACATAATTTGTCAGATTTTTTCAGGCAGTCATATTTACCATGTTTACTATGGTAATGCGAGCATAGTCTTTTGCATCACATATTTCTGCCTTGTATGATGATCATAATCTACATCGGATCTCAAACATAAGTTATTTCAAACGTCTCGCTTGTTTACTTCGAACCGGAAGACACTTCCACTTTTGACACAAGTCCTCTTGGGGTGTAGAAAACTTGTGGATAAGCAATAGTTATTGTCATGCCTGCCTTGATACTAAGGCACTTGGGCACCCCTGGTATAAAGTGTCTATCAATAGAGATTTTGCAATATTGTTTAAAAGAACTTGGTGCAGTGCTCTTGTGCTGACTGACACATAGCCGAGGTGCTTGCAGCATGCAATCCCAAATTCTCTTTCACATTATAATATAATAATTTAACAACTAGATTAAAAGATCCAACTTAAAGTTTTTCTACTGATATCAGAAGTGCTTTATGATTAAAAGTTAACTTCTATAGTTTGTGTGAAACAATGTCATTCAACTGCCATGTCATTTGCTGGTGTAAGAATTTACCAGAAGAATTTACCATATGTACCGTATATAAGTGGTTCTCAACCCTGGTCCTGGAGGCACCCCGACACTGCACATTTTGCATGTCTCCTTTCTCTGATGCACCAATTTCAGGTCTTGAAGTCTCTACTAATGAGCTGATGACCTGAATCAGGTGTGTCTGATTAATGCCCGGTTCAGACTACACGATTTTAGCCCGATTTTGCCACGATTTGTTTGACGTAGGGTGTCGTGGGGATTCGTAAACGACAATGGGCATCGGGACGCAAGATTCCATCGTTTCAGCACGTGTAGTGTGTCATAGGTGCCTCCAGGACCAGGGTTGGGAACCACTGCCGTATATCACACATTCTTTAGCTGTAATGCTTTTAAACAGTGATGATGTGCTTTCCTCACAAAGCTGACTGGTAGAAACTCTGAACAGGTTCACACTGAAAGATAAATTCTCAGAATGAAAAGTGGGAAAGTACAGAGAAATATTTGAGATTTAAATTAACTGAGGAATGAGGAAGTAACTTGTACACATAATCAGTATTATCATCTTATTTTCTAGTAAAAATATAAAACTGAGAAATATCAAAAGAAATATTTAGATGCCTTTATTTCTTAAAACAAGAAAAAAAAAGACAATGACGTAAAAATGGGGGGTGGGAATCTTAATTTAAGAAACATTCTGTTAAAAAATAAAGTCTTAATGGGATAATTCACCATCAAATGAAAATCATTTTTTAGATCAATGTGTCAATAAATATGTTGAGCTAAACAACCTAAAATTAACATATGCATATGATTTTTTTTTCTTTGCCACTGAGTGAGAGAGAGAAATGTGTGTGGGTTGGTACAAAGCTCATTATTCTAGTCACTCATTCTCAGCACCGTTCCCCCTTTACACCAAAAGGTGGAGAGAAAGACTACTGACAGAGATTGCCCTAAACAATCTCTCCCTCCATCTCTCTTCTGCCAATATTTCACAGCTCCAGGTAATGCTCTCCGAGACCATTAGGGGAGTGCTATACAGACACTTCATAGTCTATCCGTTAAAAATACATTTACTCTTGAGCTTCTCTTCTTCTCTGATGCAAAGATTGGTTGCCAAAACATACAGATCTAAAATGACTAGGATGGATTGAGACTTACAAAGGTTTAACTTCTGTTTTTCCCAACTCATTCACAATGTGATACAGAAGAGAAAAGTGCAAAATATTGTAGAGGTAAGAAATTTGTGTGGAATGAGTTAAAATGCAGCCGTTTCTAGTATACCGGAACAGTGTGTCTGGCTGTCCACCATACGGCTACGGTTTAAAAAGAATTCAGCTCAGCAAGCAGAGCAAAAGGGGCAAGCTAGCAGCATCTAGTGAGAGAACCGGACAAAAGCAGATGCCACAAAATGCCTCTCTCATCACGCGCACACACACTCGCTCCACTTCCCTCTGCTCGCTCTCTCTCCCTCGTTTCTTCACTCGTGTTTTTTTCCTTCTGTCTAATGTGCAGAGCTACAGAGGAGAGTGAAAACTTTTCCATTTTTGCCTTCTTTCTTTTTTCCTCTTCAGAACAGGAAACCAAGCATAAACTGTTTAGTAAGAACCAGTCTTCTACTGAACTATATGGAGGCTTTATCAAAATCCCAGCATACTAGGGCTGATTTACATATGTGAAACAGTATAATGTGGCACAGTAATTTATCTAATTAATTTGAACAAAATGGTGTATTATCAGTCCTGTTCTACTTTCTGATGAAAATGTTTCAGTGTTTATATAGGTATACATACACACACAAACATTAATTAAGTTTCTTGGTGTCACTGACATGCAAATGTGAGCTGCCATGTGTTGAAATATATATATATATATATATATATATATCACATATTCATGTGAAAAAATTATTTATATTGATCCAATACTTAATGCTTAAATATGTATATTTTTTTTACATGTGAAAATTTGCCAGTAAACATTTTACTCTTTTGCCTCAATGAGGCCTTAATAATTCCTGCTATAGATACTGTTGATTTTAAGAAAAACCTTCATACAATCAGATAAAAAGTTATCTGGGTGGATGCAAAGTTACTTGAATAATAATTTAAAATACTTACATTTAGGGATGCACCGAATGTTCGGTAACTGAAATTATTCAGCCAAAAATAGCAAATAAGTGAAAAGACCGAATAAACTGTACCGAACAATGACGTGACGCGATCAAATAGCAACCAGCGTAGAGTGAGAGGCGCAATGCAACAAACATGTCAGCAGTGTGGAAGCATTTAAACTGTCCGAGAAAGACGCAAAATCAATACAAGCACAGACAGCGAGAGACTGTTTAGTGCTGCATCACGTCTTTAATGAGAAGAGGAAGGGGTGATTGTTGCTGGTTACTGTATGATGATTGAAATCGCGAAATGGCCTTAAACAATTAGTAAATAAACTGCAGAACTTGATTTTTTCTAATACATGCACGAATTGCATGTATTCTGACAGTGCTGCACAAGCTCACGGCGGATCTGCTTGTTAACCAGGGCTCAAAGTCCAAAGCGCGAGGAAAATCTGCGCTGCCGCTGAAACAGTGTTACTCGTCAGTTGCTCAGTCACATTTTTATGATTTTTTTTACAAGGCACGTGACAATGCGATACTCATTTATAAATCTGCTGTTGTCAACAAAAAGAAGCGCTGAGGTCTACCTGCGCGTTTCCGCCAAAATAAAAGTTGAGAAAAAGCAAGAACTACATCAACATTCATAAATGTTAGTATTGTAATTTTACTGTTGTTGTGTAAAATAAAATAAAAAGACAGACAATAATAATGATAATTTCAACAGCTCTGTTAATACATTTATGATAACATTCACACATAGTGTTCAAATTGGGATCTGTAATATTTTCTAATGTTTTAAAAGAAGGCTCTTCTGCTCAGCAAGGCTGCTTTTATTTGTATAGTAAAAAATACATGCCTGATTCAAGAAGGGGTCTGATGGCCAAAAAAATACTATTTTACTAACTTATTAAGTTGTTAAATTGTGCTCTGTTGGTATAATATCTGCTAGAATGTTAAAAAATGTTCAGTGTTAAATATTTTTAAATTGTTGTTTTGTAATTGATTTTTTCTTTGAAAAGCAAGACAAAACAGTAAAAAGCACATTTTGGCTATTTCATTTGTGCAATGGTGACAAAAATTGGCAAAATACATGGGGAAAAAAAACTCGAAAAACCATGTTCGGTATTCGGCCCAATGTTTTGTCCAGTTTCGGCTTCGGCCAAGAATTTTCATTTTGGTGCATCCCTACTTAAATTATATATAAATTGATTATGTCTCAAATGAAGCTATGAAAAAGCACTAACGTGTTTATCCTTCGTCAGCATAAACAGCAGATATGAACTTCCAAATATCTTCATGCAACAAAAAAGGACTCAAAATAATGAACCACACTTATCACCAGTAGAAAAGGAATTAAGTCATTTTCTGGGCAAGTTCGCATGGCTGAATTACCTTCTAATTAGCAAATGTTGTAATTTACCTTTGTTGATGAACACACAAATCTCAAATAATCTCACTTAACCTATCCATATGTGTTTTACCTATGCTGATCTTAGGGCCTTACACTTATGTGACACTGGACAGATATTTTCTCTAATGGATCTGAATGACTGCCTCAAGGTTTTGAAATTGTGACTGGAACCTTTTTAAATAACGCACCACCTAAAACAATATTTGCCTCTGACTGATACCCTGATACACATATTAATACCATATATTAAAGAAACTGATCTCAGCACAGCATTTTGACAGTTTACAGCAGTGGTCTTCACTATTTTTTTCATGGGAGCCGCACTGATAGGGCAAAGTCAATCGGAGAGCCAGTAATGATTACTGGTTTTAAAGGGCTGCCTGCTGACATGTCACTGATCCGAGACTAGACTGAGAGCGATGATGTCACTGGGGAGAAGAATTGTCAGAAAGAGAGAGTTCACATTCTGTGGGGGGGTGAATGGGTTCACCGAAACCTGCATATTCTTACTGGAGTTACTGAGAGAGCCAGTGAGGTGTGGCCTAAGAAAGCTGTAACGATATGTACGGCCAACCTTCCGTGAATGACCAGGAACATGAGTGTTTAACACGTTAAAGGCATAGTTCATAGTTATACAGTTAAATATTGTCATTATTTACACAAGAATATAGAGAAGTGTTTGTCTGTACAATGAAAGTCAGTAGAGTTTTTACAACAATGCAATAAAGAAAAGAAAGTCACATGGGTTTGGTGTGACATGAGATTGAGTAAAAGATGTCAGAATTGCCATTTTTGATTGAACTACTATATCCCTTTAAGTAATGCTGAATTCTGTCATGAATTCTGTCTTCACCATCAGCCCATTTGAAGTAGCAACTTTCAATTCTATCTAAAACAGTTACAAGTGGCCATAAGCGTTTGATTTTATGTTACATATAATAGTGGCTTAATTAACCTCAATCCAAGAATGGTTTTAGAAAACGTCTGAGTTGTCATTAGGAGCATTTTACATGATTTCAATTCTGCTCTTATGGTGTCCCTGTCGTGCTAAAGATTTCTACAAACGCACCTTCGGCTGTAGTTGTTATGTGAAACCACTTTATCTAGAAACTAAAGCCCAAAGAGTACTTTGGTTTTTGTGCATACACTAGGCAGAGTATTTGTAGGGTGTATGTAATAGTATGCATGTACTGTCCTCACGCAGGCTGGTTTTTATAATGCCGCATACTTTTTACATTCAGCTCGCACAAGCTCATAACTGGTCATAACTTCTGGAGAAAAACAGCGCAGGCAATACAAAGATGAAACTGTGTTTATCAAGGGGTAATTCACCCACAATGAAAATTCTGTCATCATGAATCTTTTTTTTTTATTTACTGTCAAACATTAACCCTCATGTCTTTCAAAGCCTGTATGACTTACTTTCTTCTGTGGAACAAAAAAATACTTTTTTGAAGAGTAAGCAAACAACCACTGACTACCACTGAATGAACAAAAAATCTCCATCCATCTTCTACAGTATGTTTCACAAAAGCATAACTTCTGGAGAAAAACAGCGCAGGCAATACAAAGATGAAACTGTGTTTATCAAGGGGTAATTCACCCACAATGAAAATTCTGTCATCATGAATCTTTTTTTTTAATTTACTGTCAAACATTAACCCTCATGTCTTTCAAAGCCTGTATGACTTACTTTCTTCTGTGGAACAAAAAAATACTTTTTTGAAGAGTAAGCAAACAACCACTGACTACCACTGAATGAACAAAAAATCTCCAAATATCTTCTACAGTATGTTTCACAAAAGACAGAAAGTGATACCGGTTTGACATGAGGATGAGTAAAGGATGAATTTGTAATTTTTTTATTTTTCAGCAATGTCTGTTAAATAAGTGCACATTATAGAAGCAGAGCACGTCCATAAAAAATAGTACAATTTCATCTCAGCTTTGCTCTTAGATACAGGCCAAACTATTAGAGTTTTTAAGGTTTCTAGACCACCAGTGATGATCCCCAAAATGGCTCTGTTATTACAATGTTCCATTCCACTAAACTGCACACCGCAGCTATTGGTTTTTCTGCTTTAATGTGTGCAGGTGGTGCTCCATAACCGTTTTTTATGATGGCAGGGATCTGCAGTCAAGTGGACACAAATCGATGTCTGCCTTTTCTCCTTCCACACTCTGTTATGTACACACACATACACAGGCACACAAACAGAAAGTAAGGTGCCTTATAAACTAAACTAGCCAGACATCACCAAACCGCTACACAACAGATTCCGGACTTGATGCCATATCTGTCCCCTTTTTATGACAGCACCAGATCCATGTGTCTCCTGAGACAACCAAGCAGGCTGATACATTTTGCTAATTTTTTCACCCCTGCTAATTAACAAGCACACAGAGGCAGTTGTAAATGTAACAAAGTATGCTGCTGTTTTATTGGTTGATTTTTCTTTTTGTTTGTCAGTCAAACCCTCCGGTCATGTGACGACAGTTTGCCGATCTGACTTGACATGCAGCGTTTTCCAATTAGTGATTCTAGAGAGGCAGTGAAATCTTCACAAGGCACTTGGTGAAGCCAGTAGCTTTAGCTTCAGGAGGACAGATGAGCAGAGATCTGTGAGGCTTGTGGGGAGGCTTGCGCTTTAAGTGTGTGGAGGAATTCATTTGAATGCAATGAAAGTACTCACAGGTTGGTGGTAAAGTTAATCAGGGAGATGACTTGTGTTGGCAATGTATAGGCTGTGTTAGACTGATACATTTCTATTGCAATGGTTTACATACACATAGGGCAATAATTATATAAAATCTGAATGTTAGATATCAAAATATAGATATCAAAACTGATTGGATAATTATATATATGAATATGTAACTCCTTACATATTTAGCATAGTTACATATTTTAACACAGTTACATATTTTTATATATATAAATGTAGCTCTGAATATATATTTATTTAACTTTACGAAGCAAATTGATTGAAAGACACTTGTTTTTTATATTTCTTTTAAAATAAAGGTATTAAGGAGCTTTAAAATTAATGACCCCAAATCTATGAATTTCAGAATGATTTCCAGTCTATGACCAGATTTAAATTTGTAAAACAAAACTTTTTTCACTTGCATAACTTGTTCAGTATGGCCAATGAACAAATAAATAAAGCATGCCTACTACTTGAATGAAATATGGAAAACACATACGATTTGCTTCAAAGTTAAAACATATACCTCAATTTATGATATTATGAATGCTTTGCTTAAGAAGTGTAGTTGTGCTGTTTTTAAAATAAATGCCACTTGGTTTGAACACTTTCCACAAAAAATAATTAGAAATTATCTTGATTAATTGTGATTAGTAGGGGGTTGCACACCAGAAAGGAGCAAGGAGGAGAGGAGTGGAAAAGTAAGAGGGATTCAAAATGTCAGCCAAAAAAAGGAAAATTATTTTAGAGATTACTACAACTAATTACATTTTGATAAAAGATCATCAAAGCCCATTGAAATACACTGGACATACAGTGGGTACGGAAAGTATTCAGACCCCCTTCAATTTTTCACTCTTTGTTATATTGCAGCCATTTGCTAAAATCATTTAAGTTAATTTTTTTTCCTCATTAATGTACACACAGCACCCCATATTGACAGAAAAACACAGAATTGTTGACATTTTTGCAGATTTATTAAAAAAAGAAAAACTGAAATATCACACGGTCCTAAGTATTCAGACCCTTTGCAGTGACACTCATATATTTAACTCAGGTACTGTCCATTTCTTCTGATCATCCTTGAAATGGTTCTACACCTTCATTTGAGTCCAACTGTGTTTGATTATACTGATTGGACTAGATTAGGAAAGCCACACACCTGTCTATATAAGACCTTACAGCTCACAGTGCATGTCAGAGCAAATGAGAATCATGAGGTCAAAGGAACTGCCTGAAGAGCTCAGAGACAGAATTGTGGCAAGGCACAGATCTGGCAAAGGTTACAAAAAAATTTCTGCTGCACTTAAGGTTCCTAAGAGCACAGTGGCCTCCATAATACTTAAATGGAAGACGTTTGGGACGACCAGAACCCTTCCTAGAGCTGGCCATCCGGCCAAACTGAGCTATCGGGGGAGAAGAGCCTTGGTGAGAGAGGTAAAGAAGAACCCAAAGATCACTGTGGCTGAGCTCCAGAGATGCAGTCGGGAGATGGGAGAAAGTTGTAGAAAGTCAACCATCACTGCAGCCCTCCACCAGTCAGGGCTTTATGGCAGAGTGGCCCGACGGAAGCCTCTCCTCAGTGCAAGACACATGAAAACCCGCATGGAGTTTGCTAAAAAACACCCGAAGGACTCCAAGATGGTGAGAAATAAGATCCTCTGGTCTGATGAGACCAAGATAGAACTTTTTGGCCTTAATTTAACTTAAATGATTTTAGCAAATGGCTGCAATATAACAAAGAGTGAAAAATTTAAGGGGGTCTGAATACTTTCCGTACCCACTGTATATATATGATATTTCTATTACATTATGGTCCCATCACTCCTCCCACCTTCAGGGAAACATCTACTCTTTTCACATTAAATAAATTCAGTACAGTACAAAATGACAACAAACTCCTTAACTCCTAACTTTGTTATTTAGAAACTCATTTAGTTGGTACAGACATGGCAATAGAGACCAGAAACAACAAAGCTTATAAATATTAAAAACACTATATGCATGCAGCACATTCTATATGGTGTGTTTCTATTCCACTGATGCTTAAGGATTAAATTAATCTTCTATTTAAAAAAACATCACTAAAATTATTAACTAGTTTAAACCTAACAATGAGGTAAAATACTGAACAATCAAACCTAAATTAAAGTAAAGCACAAATTTAAGGAACCATTTAAAGGGTTATTATTTTCTCCTTATAACAACTTGCAGTTGACAACTCTATTGAAAAACTAGTACATTTATAATAAGAAGAAGGAAAAATAAGGGGGGTGGGGACAGATTGGCAGTGGCATCATGCAGACGATGGGGATCGTGTGACAGTGTAACTCTGGACTGGTAACCAAAAGATTTGAACCCTGTTCTGGGAGATCCATGAACCATAACCATTGTGCCCTTGAGCAAGGAACTGATAGCTTCTGCAATAAGTGTACTGAAGCTGGCTGCTAAATGTGGATTTTAAATGTGGAAGTCTTCAAAAGATCACAAGGAACGATTCATATTTCTTGTTTAAGCTGCAGCGATCATATGTCAGCTAGCAGTTTAATGACCACAGAAAAAAAGACTGATGATTAGCCCTGGCTTATCATAGAAGGCTACTTTCAAATGCACTGTTAGCATAAGATTCAAAAGGATTCTGCACTCAAGTTCTAAACTGACACACTGTGCACTGCTTTTCAAAACTATCGTCAGCTCTTAATGGAGTGAGAAATGGTAACGAAGACTTTGCGACGGCACTGCGTGCTTAACAACATATTTCTTAGAGCACATCAATGTTGTTCATAACCACGCACACACATAGAACCTAGAGCCTCTTTTCCAGCGCAACCAATCAATGAAACGTTGCCTAGGAAACAACCTCTACCCTTGGGAGGCTTTTCATAGATTTCTCTCTTTCTTGATGTTCCCTCTCATTCCCGGAATACAGCAGTTGGGTAGAGCGAAGGCAGAACCGAACGCTGGTTTTTAACATTTCAAGCCCAATATTCTTAAATGAGCTTAGTGAACGGAATATATGTTCCAGGTGCCACTTAAAATGGAAAAGCCTGTGAAATGCATGTAAAGTCATTGTGTTCCGTGGTGTTACATTTGCCAGTGGGAATCATATTAAGGTGACCCAGAAGCAAAGCAAATGAAACACAGTGTCCACTGTCCAGCTCCTTAGCAGAAGTCTAGCATGTAGACCAATTATCGAATCGTGATAGAATAATCTAGTTCTTTAAAGCAAAACCATTCTACCATGATGATATAGTCACTGACCTGACTGAAAGCATTTCAAATGTCCTGTGAAATTAAACAATTATCAATAGAAAGCACATGTAGTTTAAAGGGTCATGAAACACTAAAATATGTGTTGGGTACTTACAGAACATGATGAAAGACAATGATAGCATGCATCAATATATGCCTACTGTGGCAAACAGTTTATATGTGCATTAAATTACATGCATTAAAAATGTAAGGTGTGTGTTTGTGGATTGCATTATGAGCTTTCAAAACTGTGTATAATGTTTTTGCGCATTTTGTTAAGCGCAACTGCACATTTGCAAAAGGTCTTGGTACCATTAAACCAATAAACGTGAAAAAAACTGACTGGACTGCAGATTGTTGTACTCTGCCCTCATCCTCTTTGCTGCTTTTCACACCTACTTCTGTAGTATTTTTCTAAATTATGGTGAGGACGAACTCACCCTGAAAATGGGGGTTTCATCACAATTTAAGTTTGATGTTCATTTTTATATACAAAACAGAATTTAAGATATTTTGGCCAAAAGAACTGTTTAATTTAGTGCTTTGTTTTTAGGCACTGGTGGAAAAAGACTTAGTGGGTATTTTAATAAGAGAGAAAGCTTCAAATGATCTTTTCCTCTAAACTAAACAACCAAATGGTGTGCAGATTATTTAAAAAGACTGATTGATCTGATAGAGTGAAGGAATGAGTCTTGTCCGACGTTATGCTAGTCTGTTTTTGTTGATGTTCAATGTTGTTACTCTGCACATGTCTTGTGCACAGCTAACAGAAAAGAACACAATTTCACCTAAAACGTTAACACTATTTACTGGTATTTAAAAAAAAAAAGAAAGAAATATACAATAAATGTGACAATTTATAAAAATTAAAAATGTAAAAAAACATCCCAAAAACCAGTCTACTACTAGCTTTGAATAAAAAGGCCACCCTATAATGGTAACACTTTAGAATAGGGAAAACATATTCACTATTAACTAAGAGCTTTCCCTGAACAAACTCCTTATTTGCTGCTTATTAATAGTTAGTAAATTAGTTGTCAAGTTTAGGTATGGGGTTGAATTAAGGGATCTAAAATATGACCATGCAGAATAAGGCATTAATATGTGTTTTACAAGTACTAATAAACAGTTAATATGCTAGTAATAGGCATGCTAATAAGCAACTAGTTAATAGTGAGAATTGGTCCTTCAAATAAAGTGTTACATCTATAATCTAATGGATGTTTATTGATTGTCCTCGTAGAAATGAATCAGTGACTATGGCAAAGTATAAATTTGTTGTTTGTACGTAAATACTTAAATAGACGCAAGAAAGCAAAGATCACAATTCAGTATGCAGATATTACAATTGACTGCTGTCATTTTAACACATTAACTTAATGTTATTAAAATAAGAATGAATGGCATAACTAATAACTTTAGTTGCCTCACTAAACAATAAAGAGAGCAGGAAACACAAAATACTCTACAACTCAATACAACATCTTAAAAACTTTTGCTTATGTACAAACCAATAATAACAAACTTACATGTTTAATGCTTTATGCTCAATGATATAAAAATATAACATTACAAACATAAACTTTTGGGATGTTTATTCAATACTTTACTCATCTACCACAACCTTGTAAAGTCTTTGAATTGTTGTCATTTGACAGTAAATATTAAAATAGATAGAGAATTATGGATAATATGATTACCGTAATCAATATGATTGACTACAATTTTTAACCAAATGACACCTACTGAAAATATATACAAAAAGTTTGAACAGAGTCAGTACAATAAGCAGCATTTGCTGAATTGCAGACATCTGTGGAGAGATTAAAAAATATAAAAATAAAGGATTTTCAATACAGAGCTCTGCTGTAATAACTGTAAAACATACCCACACAAACCACTGTCCAAAAACATGAAAACAGATATGAAGACTAACACAGATATATTCATTTACATCCAAATGCCTGATTGACACAAAAAACATCCTCACTCACCCCACCTGTCAAACACTCTCCTATGTTATCTGTCTCCCATCATTTTAATAAGATTCGGTGGGTTTACTATAGGTTTGTGAAGTTACACAACACTCCAGCACATTAATTGACTGGAGCTCCAGTTCTTCTCTTTACCCTACATTTCCATTCTCTTCCTATTTCTACATACTATGACACCATATTATTCAACAGCATCTCTACCTGGCAGTTACTGAATGTGAGATACTGAATATCGAATTGGCTAGAATAAATAAACTCAGTCAAATGGCAACCATGCCTTTAAAAAAAAAAAAGTCAAATATTCATTTCTGTAAAAAGTGTGCACAGATGTTTTGAATGAACCTTTGGGGCCCAGTAAAAAAAAAAAAGCATGCAATACTTTAACAAAGGGAATCTGTGCTGCATCAGCACAAAATGACAATTTACATTCAAATATTAAAATAAAAAACTAATTTAATAAGGAATATGCCAAAACACCATCATCTTCCAGAAACAACTTGTTATGAAGGGGCGTTCAATAGCACAAACATATTTAATGATATCTGCCACACGGCGCACTATTATTTAAGCATCATATGTACTTATTATAGTATAAACAAGAACTAACCCAGCTTCCGCAGACAGATTACATTTATTTGTTATTTTTAGTGATTATCAAGCAACAACCTAAATAAATGCATACAAATGTCAAAACTCACTGTTACTTTTATTATTATCTTCAGTCATTATGAAAACACAGTTACAGTTTCCTCCCACCACATCCTCCTCCTCTAGCAAAAATGCTTGCTGACAGATAGATTTATTGTAAATCTTGCTGTTGAAATCATCACTGCATTATCAAGCAGGTGGCAAGTACCTAATATTGTAGAAAAATTGCCTTTAATATCCTCTCAAGGTTATGTCTTTGAAGTGCTTGCATGTTGCAGCAGCAGATCATGTGAGAACAGCAGCGCACATGGTGTCGATACACCTGCAGTTTTCAGGTGTATCGTATAGAAATAGCATCACCACCACAAGAAAAGTTGCCTGGCGTGTCTATAAGGAGTTGAACATAGCTATAGGCTACGGTAGATTAGTGCCAAGATTGTGCCAATTTAGTATGGAATTTGCAGCTGCATATTATGAGAGAATAAATGAAAGGGCAATTGTATTGTTTAATAGTACTTTCACTTCATGTCTCATTTTCTATCATATCCTATCACAGTTACCTAATTGAACCCCAACTGTTCTAGTACTTAAACATGATTTGATCACAAATCTTTCATTTCTGAATGCAATTTATTCAAAACAGGGCTTTGATATGGGCATTTATATATGTTAGCTAAAGTGTAAACACACTTTCAGTGCCATTTTTGGCTTTTACTGCGTATGCTTATCAAAGTGACAGAATGGCATAACCCCACCATCGCTTCCTGAGCTCAGGTGCAGGTTTGGTGGTTCTGCCAGCAGAGGCTAGTGAGGAGAGCTGAGGCACTGTAAAACACAAACACACACACACACACATACACACACAAACTGACTACTGGAAGGCAGACAATTAAGGGGATGGAGGACGGGCACATTTGCATACATATTAAAGTGAGACCGTTATAGAAGAGAAAAGAGGGAGCAGGCGAAAGATTGAGGCGGGTGGTGGTGAAAGGGGGGGGTATGTAGCGATAGAGAGAAGGAGAGAGAGAAAGAGAGCGAGGGAGTGACTAGAAGCATATGAGCGAGCCTTTCTCATAGATCTCTTTCATCAAAACACACAGGGCCCCGCCTTTGCTTGCGCATAAATCTGCATCTCTTTAACAGGAGGCTTTCTGGTCCTCTCGGTCTGGGCAGCAGAGTAAGGAAGGAAGGTCTGGCACAATAATAGTAAGAGTAGAGATAAGAGTAGAGACGGTACTGGGGAGCTACAACAGAGATCAGCAAAAACATGCTTAAAAAAAGAAAAGAAAAATCACGTCTGATGATCACAGAATACTCTAAAAAAAAAAAACATGGTATAGCCTTTCTGGACAGAATTCAAATTGCTGCACCATTTCAGCATTAATTCTGCATTAGCCCAATTCTGACACCAGTGACGTAATGCAGAAAGTGCCCACAGAGCTTACATACTACACGATTGTCAGGCCGATTATGAATGTAATTTGGTCTTGACGATGGATCGTGCCCAGTCACACCCGGTCTGTTTCAGTTGGGCTCGGTCGCTGTTTGCAGTTGGCAGAAAAAGTCGTATAGTGTGTGGAGTCTAAGCATTATAGTCTCACAATTCAAGAACCAGTCATTGCCAGTCGTTTTCGCAAAAAGATTTTTTTAAGCATTACTATTTGCGGCTGACGTCAGTGATTGTATGTGGCTATGCAGTAGAGTTGCATTCACTGTCAAACATTCAGCATTCATTTTGTAATTTTGTCATGTATTTTTATATTACACATCTTGTTGTGACGTTTCTTTTATTTCATAAGTTAACATTGCAAGTTAAATGCTTCAGACTATTGTTTTTTTCTAAAGTCAAAGAAAGCAAAAAAAAATGTAAGAATGTCATTCTCTCATTTTAAAAACATCAGGAATTATCTTATTTCTATCTGCAGAAAAAAAATTTGAATTAGCCTCTAGGCCTATAGACTACAGGCTAATTAAATTTTTTTTACTTTTAACGTTTTCTTAATTTGTTATAAAGAATGTTTAAATCATCTTCATTACGAATAGCTTATTCACAATGAATTTTCTTCATGATTAATATACAAACATAACAAATAGCTATTCTTCAAAACAAATTTTTTATAAAAACTTTTTTTTTTAAATCACAAATATGACACCTGTAAATAAAATCATTTTATATAGTTTAATTATATATTAGTGCTGTCAATCAATAAAAAATTTACTAATTAAATCGCACATTTTTTTTCTGAAATTAATCGCACCTAACATTACATTTTTTAAATATACTTTTATATTGCAATAATTTCACATTCAATCGTCAAATTAATGTAGAAACAACATAACGACAGTATATTTTTAATATTTGTTTAATGGCCTCTTTTTTATGACTGAATGTGAGTATCACTGATACCAATACTACTGATGCATCTAGGAAATGTTTTTTTTCCCCCCTAATATTAAACCATTGACTAAAGCCATTCAACCTTACAGTATAATTGAGAGCTATCAATTGTAACATTTATTAGACTTTAAAAATAACAACTTCTAATTTAAGTGAACTTGAAACAATCTTGGCATAAACCCATTATAATAAATGTCATATTTACTGTGCCCTTCAGCAAGTAGGAAATATACAGAAATTGAATAAAGTTATCAAACATTAAATTCTAAATTAAATATAGATGAATCCTTAAAGCTACAAGTTATTGATTTCCTCTTTTTTCTCATGTTCTTTGATTAACAGACATCACAGCAGCTGGGTTATTAGGTTATTTTGGCTGTTTTAAGAGCTGCCGCTGCTGAACATGACACACATTGTATTTCCACACAACTCTTTACCTTTTCTGGCCCATTTCAGGTCTCAAAGTCTCTACTAATGATGAGTTGAATTGGGTGTCTTAGATGAGGAAGACAGTGCTCCAGGATAGTTTTGAAAGCCACTGCATCTCAGAGACATGTTCTTAAATGTGATTCATATATAACAAATGCTTACATGCATGCACAGTTTTAAGGCAACTTTAATCGCCTTTTTGGTAATTCATGACTTAACTGGCGACATTAACTATGACATTGCATGCTCGGGTTTTTTTTGCGCTTCAATATGAAATGATATACAGCATGTGCTGCTGCATTTGTGCATGCAATTGAAGAGCATGTGCAACAAGCACAGTATAACGGCTGACAGTTGCGATTTTTTTTTGGTTTGGCAGAATTTGATTTGTCCATTTGTGACTCGCCAGTCGTTAAGTGTGTTGTGTAGTGGACTGACTCAGTCATTAGGTTTGTCCTCCTCTCTGACTGTCAAAGACTAGAATCTGCTCCAGTCAATAAAAAAATTCTTTAAGTGTGTCGGATTCAGTCTTGGAATATTTCAGCTAGTTGTGTAGTGTACCCCCAGCTTTAGGGTTAAAGTGTTTCACTGGTAGAAATGAGATGATTTGAGTTTAAATCTAGAACATTTGGATAGGAGAGGACAGAAGTGTGACCATGATGTTGAATTCAGAAAAAAAAAAGCTACCCAAAAAAATCCACTGGGAGCAAATTAAACAATAAGTTGCTTTTAATTTCATCATTTTCTCTTATAATAATGGTTCAGTGGGTGGACGTGTGTTATTAAGTTTTACTGCATGATGGAAGATTTACAATTGTTTTCTGGTGAAAATTAAATCACAGATGAAGCACTCAGGAACAAATTATGAGCAGAAGATTGTCAGCTCTAAAATGAAACCAGTCTTTTCTCTGGTAAAGGTCAAATATAGCTGTCCTCTCTGGCTGTCAACGACATGTCCAGATATGTATAATATACGTGTAGTTATATCCATGTGAAATACAGTATTTCTAAAATATGTTTCAGCAAAAAGCTTTCTTAGATAGGTCACTAAAGGTTGTTTTTATTAAATAAAAAGATGGTTCCCAGTATGTTTATCACAAAACTATCTTCATTTCATGCTATCAGAAAAAAATAGCTTGTCAATATGGTAGAACCCTCAAAAAGAAAACCTCTGTGCCTTATTTCCCCCTAAATGGTGCATATTATTAGTTTAAGGTACTAATATCGACCCTTAAAGGGATAGTTACCCCAAAATTGAAAGTTTCGTCATCATTTACTCACCCTCACGTCATTCCAAACCCATAAGATTTTCGTTCATCTTCGAAACTAAGGATGAAATGAAACCCAAATGTTTTCTGTCCATCCAATAAAAGTACCGTTGATCTAAATAGATCTTAAAAGGTCATAAAGGTGTCATAAAACTAATCCATATGAATTGAGTGGTCTAATCCAAGTTTTGTGAGGAGCTAAGATCACATTTTATGATGAACAGACTTAATATGAAGGTTTATTTGACTTCATATGATCAAAGCACATTCATAGAGTGCATCAAATATGGTAAACATGGAAGCATGCAAGAGCAAACCTCACTGGTTCTCAAGCATCACGCACACATGTTTGAGATTCTGTGTTTGCTATATATATTTGATGTGCCACTCCATGTATGTGTATCAATTATTGTTTATATGTGAAACAGATGTAGCAGCAAATCTTTTCTGCTATATAGTGACATAACATCAAAAAGAAAAAAAAATGGGTGGTGACTTTGTTCTTTGCATTGGGTGTTGATTGGATTGGTTGATTGGACATCAAAAATGGAGGTATATGACCATGAGCTTGCAGGACGGGGTTTAAATGCACTAAATTATTAGAGAAGTCCTGCAAATGTCACCAGAGAGAAGCCTGTCACTTTCACCAGAATTTCCAGTTATACATAAGTCATTTACAATAAGATCCATAACATGCATTTAGAAAATAGATATGGTGAAGTATTTTTTCGTGACAACTTTTAGGTACTAAAAATGAACATCCAGGGGTAGATAAAGCACAAAAGTGTCCCTTTGAGGGTACAAGCTTTTGTACCCCTAAAGGTGCTAATTTTGCACCATTTTTCTGACAGTACAGTTCCGTGAAACTTTTGGCACAATATCTGCAAAGCAAGAGAGAAAGCATAATCACTTTGTAATTGTCTTGAACCGTGTAACAAAGGTGGGGTCTGCGGTATGAAGCACTGTTGCCGTGTTCTCCCCTCCACAGTAACGGTTGCTGTGGAGGCTGCAGTTGATGGTTATAACAGCAGCTGTCGCTGCAATGCACTCTGCAGCCCATGAGGAGCGAGAGAGAGAGAGCGAGTCAGAATGTGGGAGCGACAAAGATAGAGTGAGAAAAGTGGCAGAAGGGGAGAGCTGGTGAGAGAGAGTGGGAGAACGAGCGATGTTTAAAGAGAGCTGCGAGAGATATACCAATGGAGAGAGGATAGAGGAGAGAGAGAGAGAGAGAAAGAAGTCTGAAAAAATAGGGTTAGAAATAGCAAGCAAAAGAGAACTGCAGGCAGAGTGAGCAGAGAGGGAACGCAAGGGAGAGAGAGCGACAGAAAAATGCAGTGGGAGCTAGTTTAGATTGTAATAAGAGAGGCCCTGCTCCGCTCTGTCAAGCTGAACTTGCTCCACCACCTCCAACCTCCACAATCACACATCACACACATTCCAGCCTAACCTCAGAGGCTGTGAGCGTGTGCGCCCGTGTGAGCATTTGTGTAGCTGTGCATGGTTGTGTACACTTATACGTGTGCTCCAGAGAAATCCAGAGCAGATAGAGCAACATCAGGGTGTCTCCCGTTCGATCGCAGAGGGATACGGAACAAGAGCAACTGCAGACAAAACAGGATGAGGATGAAGCTCGGTTTTAACTGTTCAACCTCAGATTTCAGAGCTTGTGTGTGTGTCGTGCATCTGTTAAAGTGCGTGTATTTCCAGCACTAAACTGAGCCGGGCATTGAGGAAGACTGACGCAAACGAGCAGTGACTAACTATGTAAACACTGTAAAAATAGAGTCGCAGCAATAGTCAGGGACACAAGAACGAGGAAGCTTCTAAACAGAAAATATACAGACGTGAGCATATACACAACAACACACACAGAGACTCAAAAGAGAGCAATTTTTCAAATGCAGACTTGTAAACAAAATGTAAAATGAAAACATTAACTAAATTGGCAATAGACAGGTGAAACGGGATGCTTTATACTTTTATATACTCAAAAATACACACACACGCACACAGGGTGAGAGGGAGGGGTGAGTCTCCGGCAGAGTTTCCTGCCACAGGATTTGAAACTAGAGCTCCTTCAGCTGTGGTCTCCTGTTTCCTCTCCCCATTTCCAAACACATTCATACGTTGGGATGTAGTTCCGTAGCTGTATCCGTTAGGATCCACGCTTATTAAATATGAGCTTTCACATGTTTACTAGAATTTTGGAACTGCAAGAAATGGTAAAAAATAAACAGTACTGTATTTTGTAATGTATTCTCAATCATTCCAAATTAGCATGAGGTTTCTTTACTTGGCCTATACTCACGCTAATCTGACCCAGACAGCGGCCGGGTCCAGAGCACAAGGACAAACATAAGCATCAGGCAGATTGGGTTGTGCTTAGCCCAACAGCACTGCAGCAGAGGTCAAACGAAGTACACCACCGAGAATCTGAACAGGAGTTCCTCCATTTGTAACATTATTAAAAGTGCTTTTCCATGGCACAATGATAGTAACACCATGGTATTGTATTATTACCATATTAACACATTACTGTTCAAATGTTTGGGGTAAGAAAGACTTTTTTATATAAAATAGATTTTTCTATTCAGCACAGATGCATTCTATTGCTACAAAAATAAATATATATATATATTTTTTTTTACCAAGCAGCATTTTTAACATTGATAATAATAAGAAATGTTTTTCAAGCACCAAATCAGCATATTAAGAGTGATTTCTGAAGGATCATGTGACACTGAAGACTAGAGTAATGGCTGCTGAAAAGCTTTGATCACAGGAATAAATTATATTTTAAAATATATCACAATAGAAAGCAGTTATTTTAAACTAATAATATTTCACAAAATGTATTATTTTTTAGTTTTTGATCAAATAAATGCAGCCTTTTGAATGGTATTATAGGTCATGGTGAAAAATGGCACACAAATCCAAGATGCTTCAAATAATACAATGGAATCACAATCCTGTCCAAACAAACATGGTATTAGAAATTTTTTTTTTTTACATCTTTACACCTTCAAGAAGGTTTATTCATTTATATGATAATGTACTGATGAGTGTACTGTACATATAAAGCTCTGAGATGCTTTACTTGGCCAATGTTTCACTTGCTTTTTCAACAGGCAACTGAATGAGGACTAGACCATATAAATTTCCCTACCCAAGAGAAAAACGATAAAAAAAGTTAAAACATTTTAATTTGCAGAAAAACACTGCAGACATTTTTTCCTCAGGTTTTATAATGGATGTGCTCGAAACACTTCAATCCATAACATGTTATTAACATAAACCTATAACTATCTAATATTTTATTGATCCATAACTTACCTCCAATTGTAACACAAGTTTATCATATTAGAACTCAAGAGTTCATGTACTTTACAGCAGATACCACTTAGCTGTAGGCTGCATGAGAATTAGGGGGGCTAAAATTTCAATAGACTCTGAACACTGCTGGTGCTATTCACTAAACTTTAACATTTCTGTACGCCTTGAAATCCTTGGAACGAGCCTGTTGCCTCCAGCTTGCATATTAGTGTCATGGCACATGATTGCAGCATTGAATGGATTCTAACACCTCATTTCTCTCCACGGGTTTCACCAAACCATCCAATGCTTGAACATTTTAAACCTTCTCAAGAATAAAATGATGGTTTGAAGCAACAGTATTATTACCACTGTATCATCCCAGGAAGGAAAAAAATAGTTACAGGACATCTTCACACAAAACAACTGTGCACTACTCAACTCAATCCATTTAAATACTAGATCTATTCATTTCGGTAGCCTGACAGAGTAACAGTTGGCTCAGCCAATGGCACGACTTTGAAACAGGGTTATCTGTTTTTCTGACCCACGGAAGGAAGGGGGCATGTTTAAGAAACCTGTTTGAAAACAAGCTATTGCATTTGATGCCACTAGTCAGACATTATATACATTATATTTACATTTATGAGCAACTAACAGTTCAGTGGCAAAATGGATAACAGCTAAGCTGATGCAAAAGGAAGAACAGTTAAAACATACAGGATAATGTTGGATAGAAAGTGTTCACATAGTCTTGAGTGGTTTGGTCTTTTAAACTGTTATTCCAACCATGAGGAAACACTTTCATCAATCAAAACTGAACCCAAATTAAATGGATAGCTCAGGAATGATTCTGTCATAATTTACTCACCCTCATGTTGTTCCAAACCGGTATGACTATCTTTCTTGTGTGAAACATAAAAGATGATATTTTGAAGAACGTTGGTTACCAAACCATTTTGGACGTCCACTGTTTGGACTGGTTTGTGTTCCAGAGATGAAAGAAAGACGTGCAGGTTTAGAACAACATGAGGGTGAGTAAATGATGACAAAATTTGCATTTTTGGGTGAACTATCCCTTTAAACATGTCATCTTCCCAACCAAATGTTTCTAAGATTTGTGGGAACAATAAAAGAAATACATATGTGATACATTTTTAATGCAAGATGTAAGAGAGAGAGAATCAGACCTCAGTTGCAATCAGTCACTCCCTTTCATTCTAGTCAGATACAGAGGAGCTTTGTGAGACCTGCGTCACTCAAGGAAGCAGACAGAAGGGAACCTTGTTTGTGTCTTATGTGAAAGGTCAAGGGTCACCACAGGCCAAAAAGACAGGGAGCCCTAAACAGAAAAAAAATAGTATTTTCCAGAATTCTGGTTGTTTTTATATATTCTTTATTAAATCTTCTGATGAAAAAAACTAAAAAAAAAATTAGCACAAACATTTTGTGCCCTTTAATAGTGCAATCAAGTGACTAATGAGTATTTCTCTACTGTGCTAAATATGCTACCAATTTGTAGAGGCATAGACCAGTCTCTTTTCTAAAACAAATCAGTTCCACTAATGCCGGAGCTGAAGCTTATAATGTGTGGGTTATTCCTGCAATCTTGTCTGAATTCATTTTATACTACAGTGGACATGTTTAAATGGCTGATCATGGCTATCATGTTCATCTTCATGGATCTATGTACTTCAGAATGAACCGTTTGTCTGTCCTGGTTCATCCCATAATAGGTTCTACAGCCTATGTCAGAGAAAGCAGGAGGCCTCTTCTTTCCCCCCGCTTTAACTGGAGCTGGAGCTGAAGAACCAAGGGACCCTCAACATCCTTCTTTGTTTCCATCAGGGGGGAAAAAACAGAAGGAAATGGAAAAATGGAAATATGGAACTGAAAGCAGAATGTGGAAAAAAGCAACAAACTTTTCTGATGACTACAAAGAGGTATACAGCTTTAAAATGAAGGAAGGATAATGTAGAAATTAAATGACGAGTCAAGAGCCTATGTAGAGGTTTACAAAGTGGCATTGGAACTTATTAAAAGCTTCTCCATGCTTCTTCATGGAAGATAAATTACAGCATTACCACAACAATACTTCCTCACACACCACTAATACAACAATAATAATGCTTAAACTTAATTTTTAGATCTGTCATTTAAAAACTAAATTAATTAATACATATTTGTAGGATGATGGTTAAGAAAGGGGACAAATTTACTTTAAGATTTTCTATAGCAAAGGATTAATAAAAGCCTTTCCAAAAACAATTTCTGTTAAACATTCTTCATCAACCTGAGCTATCCATTTTCTGCTCTTTCTCTCTCCATATGTGTCAAGTTAAATATATGCACTTAGTGTGTTCCTTGTTATGTGCATCTGCTGGGCATATGAACATGTCCAGGACCACAACAACCGTGGCTCTTTGCCATACAGTCAATCTTCAATTCAGATCAAGAACATGTAAGTAATAAAATAACAATAAAAAAAAACTACTGATCAGAACACTGCAATGCCGTATATGCTAATACTTGCCAGGAATAAACATTTTAACCTAAGCCTTAGTACTAGATAGTAGATTTCTAGCCTGCCAAATATTTGTGATATGTCGGAGACATATAGCAACTTAACTAGATATCCACAAGAATAATTGTATATTCTGCTACATATTCTAAATAGTGTCTGTGGAATAATCAGTACTACTGTGGCTGGTTGATTTACATGTTGGTCAGACGGTCTCTTCCTGTTTAAGTGGGCGGTTCTTGACCTGAATAAGCTGCAACGAGGACCAGACTTTATAGTCTAAGGTCTGGTTATGCAAAAGTATTGTTATGAAAATTATATGCATTAGGAAAGAAAAGATCACCACAATTTTTGTTTTTTTGTTTATCTAAAAGCAATTGTCAATTTATATATATATATATATTTTTTTTTTTTGCATTGGTTAATCATAAATCAAGACACATTACATTACATTATGGACATATTAGCAAATTGTGAGGGTTTGAATTGCAATCCAATGATCTAGCATGCTTTCATAAGTTGCTTCACACAAAAAGTTCCACATGAAAAAATGATTGGAAATATATCTATCAAATGAAAATGAGTAAGATCCTATACTAGTGATAAAACTATACAATTATTATAAATATCACACTGTTATAGTGAAAATATTGCTGAGCGAGCCTCTATTATAGTCTGTTTAACAAAAAACATGAGCATTTAACAAGTTAAATGTATAAACAGTTAGTTCACCAAAAAATTTAAATTCTGTTATTTTTCATGTCCGAGTTTCTTTTCCCCATATATTAAAAATGGCAGGGACAGCTTTCAATGTCATTCACTTTCATTTCACTTTCATGGAAAAGAGCAGCTGGATATTCTTCTAGATGTCTCAAGTTTGTCATACGGGTTTGACATGAGGATGATTAAACAATGACATACATATATATATACACATATATACACATATACATATATATATACTTTATTTAAATTTTTTTTGAGTGAACTATTCCATTAACACCTATGAACTTTAAATCAAACATTGCCTTAACAATTCACAGTTTTTATCTCTTCATTTCGAATGATTTTTTTATTCTGTCCTCCTGCTGTCGGCAATAAATCTGCATGTTGAGTGTTTAAAGATTAATGTTTCTCTCTCTCTCGCTCTCAGCATCTCTCCCTCTCCCTCCCTCCCGCCCTCTCTCCATCCTCGCATTCTTTCTTCGTTTCAACACCCCGGCAGTACCCTCACGTATGCATATGTAAATGGCTCTGCCTCTGAGCCGGTGGAAGTAATTGTATGCATTTTTAACTGGCCAATCGACTGACAGATAGACATAGATTGTCTCCTCTACCTCTCTTCCTCTCTCTCTTTCTATCTCATTCTCCCTCACACAAACACACACACACACACACGCTCAGTGATTTTTTAAATAATTTTTAGCTCTGTGCCTCCCCCTCCAGATGCACAGGAATCATTATGTGGTGGTGGTCTGCTATAGGGCGATTAGAAACTAGAAATCTCTTGCTCTCTTTCCCCACAGTGCGATATTCTTAATGCATCTATTTGTGTTCTTCCATGACTTGTGAGTTTGCCTATGTTTGTTTTGATGAACATCTTTTTTTTTTAAGGACATCATAAAGTGCTCAAAAATATAAGATTTTTAAGGACTAGTTCACTTGAGTATTAAAACTTTCATCATTCCGTTCCAAACCTGGGGTGCGTTTCCCAAAAGTATTGTTAGCTAACTATGGTGGTTGGTTCCATTTAACTCTATTGGTAACGACGGAACTTGAGACCATAGTTGCTTTTGGGAAACGCACCCTTGTACGACTTTCTTTTTTCTGCAGAACACAAAGGGAGAAATTCTGAAGACTGTGCGGGTCGCTCTTTTCCTCACAATTATAATGAATGGAGAGTGGGATAAAACACCAAAAAGTATCATAAAGGTCTGTTTGACTCAGGCACTTTATATTTATATAAGCCACATAGCTTTGTAAGAGAAATAGACCAACTTTTGCATTGTTATTAACTAAAAATCTTCACCCAATTAGTGAATAAATCATTCAGTCTAGATTTCTGACCCAGATCAACAAATAATTAAAAACCTCAAAAGATAAAATAATAATAAAACAGTTCGCAACAACATGAGAGTATTGGATGAACTATTGCTTAAAAACTGCAAAAATAATCTCTGCAAGTGCCATAATGCTGTGTCCGCAATTGCCCAGTCAATCAGTGAATAAACACTTGGTTTAGGTATACTGGCAAGGAATTAATGTTTCTTGATTTATGACACACAAATGTATTTATTAATTTAAAAAAAAAAAACTATTTACTATTTACTATTAACTATTTAAATAGTTTTATATTTTAAGTCAATAAAGGGGTAGAGCCTCTGAAACTTAATTTTCTTTAATTTATGAATTGATCAAATTTGCACCATTAGGATTCTACATTAGTGTACAGCTTTGCCTTAAGAGGTTAACCTACAATTATAAAGTACTATGCATGTTAATACAATATGGATGCATTCACATATGGCTTTTATGGGGTTATTAAGTAGACCAACCTGCTTGCAGTCGTCTTTTGGAATAATTCAATAATTCAATACATTCACAATGTGTGGTTAAGAAGGTTGTTTAAATATCATTACTTTTTAGAGTAATGTGGTCCCTTGATGGAAATTAATAGCATAACAATGAGCTAACTTTGCTTATGGCACACCAAATCAGGATGCAAATCCTTGGTGCTTCTCACAAGCTTTCTCGAAATTGTAAGCCATTTATTTCTTTATTGCCATAGATTCAGTCTTTAACTGTCAGTAAGCATTTGCTGAATTTGATTCAGTGGATAATGACTGTAACAGATCAACAACGCTGCAATTTTCTGTTCCTTCAATGCTGATTGCGACAGTTTTAGCTGTGGCACAAACAATGTCAACTTCCATGACAACAGAAGACATGCTGTAATGTTCCTTTATGTAATTATTGTTTTCCAATTTCTTTGTCAAATGAACAGCCTATTGTGGAATATGACTGTATTCAGAAGAATTCTTCTGATTATAGGGATGGATATGATATGAAAGACACATTAGAAAATTTTGAATGAACAAACTTGAACAAAGTTATCAGCAGACTATTGCATAGCGATACTGGCTCGGATTATTATTTTCTGCAAGACTTAAAGACTAGTGTGTGTCTCTGAAACAGCCATGTTCATAATTGGAACACTGCACTAGAGCTTATAGAAATAGCAAAACATTTGTCCACAGAAATTAGCATTGAGGCTAAAAACAAAGCTTTGTGGTAATAAAAAGGAGGACTTCACGTGGAATAATTATTAGAACAATTTGTTATTGCACTTTAACTAACGGCTTGCTAGTTGCAGCAATTCTAGACTATTTATCGGGGTGATTTCTCAGAAAATAGCTCACTATTCTAACTTGCACAAAATTATTTATATACAGCATATAGAATCACTTTCGGTACAAGTAATGCCATCTGTTTGACATTGCTTCACAGAGACTGATAGAAACATTTAGGAATAAAATCGAATATGGTGTTGGCTGTAGTCCAAATGTGATTACAATGTAATCTGTAGACATCCCAGAGGAAGTGCACATTGTAAGTCTAATTTGCAGAAAATGGTTTGGACAAGTTACACATGTTGTGTGGGCAACTGTGGTGTTAAGTGACTGAAGTTCATCACCTTAACTAGCTAGTAGGGTTATCAGGGTATCAGACATTCTTAATGAAATACCGCTTAGTACTTGATATATGACTGCTAAACTACTCAGATTCCTTAAACAGCTGTTCCCAGATGTGCCTAAAGCTTTGGGTGCAAAATCATAATCTCAATCCATATTACATGTAAATGTAATAACGCAAGACTCCTGTTATTAAAAAAAAAAAAAGTTAAAAGAATTGGCTCCCTGTTTGAGATGGAATTGAAATTGAAATTGAAATTGAAATGACAGAAAGTGGAATTTGCTCATCCTAATGGTATTCTTGTAAATTAAGTGTTCTTCCACATTGGTTCATACAATGAAAATAAATGAATCAAGTACAAATTTCTTAGTGACTTTTTAAACAAATCTGTCTGTCTGTAAAGCTTATAAATATCACACTTTAAAAAATTACAGTCATTGCAGTTATGAATTCCTCATTTTAATTCTGCTTTCCTAAATGCAATGCTGCCTTCTGTTTGCTACAACAATTCAAATTTAATTCAAATTTTACAAACTCAGCTGGAATTTAAAAAGCATTCTCAATTCATCTTTGAATAGCCCACAACCATAGACTTCTAATAGCATTAAAATAGCTTGATTGACAAGCTGGTTATTCATGACAGAGACATTTATATCACAGTGATTTCCAAAATAAGGTTTAAATATCACCAGGGTCTTGTGGGCCTTAAAAACATGTATGACCCTAATATGTGCACAACCTCAGCATGCAACACAAATCAAATGCAAAACAAATACTGAAAATCAGCTGGCTTGAACGTGTCTGCCACCCCTCAAAGGATATAAGTAGGACTGCATCAATTTCTAGACATTCTAGATACAGCTTTCATGAAACTCTAGATTTTGTATGATTTTATATTATTAGATCTTCATCTGAGGTATCTGGTTCTTTCTTTCCTTTTTCTTACAGTGCATTTTACTTCTGAAACCACTTTTTAATTTTCAAATAAGTTCACATCTTTAATTTTTTAATGATTAATGTGCATGGCATGTCACTACCTAAACATATTTCTAGATCTTTACAATCTTTCAAACATTATAGTCAATTGTAAGGAAATTTTGCAGCATTGTGACACCATGCTCACTTTAACATGATATCAGCCTCTTTGTTGTAGTGGGAAAATGTACTTAAATCTGCATGCTTCCAAATATTCAGACAAATGTATGTTCAGAAAGTATTCATTTCCAGTGTACACACAAACACAGACAGCCACAACGTGTTTTAAAAAAGCAAATATTCCTCTTTCTCCTCATCTCAACACGACCATGCAGCACTGCTGTGGAGCATTTTTAGTGCCGCAGCAATGTACAGGCACCAGCGACACACAAGGTGTCATCACGACCACAAATCACTTCCTTCTGAGTGTCTCTTCCCCCCCCCCAAACTCTCTTTCTCTTCCTCTCTCTTTCTTTTTCCCCTCTCCAGCACGCCATATAGGACGGAGTTAGTATATATCTCAATTAGAGAGCAGGGGTTGGAGTTGGCGAGGGGGAGGGCTTGTGTCCAGGCTGACTCCTCCCCCCAGTGCCCCACACCAGCCCACTTAAAGTGGAAGCAGCAGCGCAGTGCCGTCTGGAGCCGTCAGTCAAAAGCCCTGCGGCCCTTTATGCAAATCAGTCTGTCTGTGGTGGACTGGGAGGAGAGGGGGAAACATGTCTAGATTTGTTTGTTATCCGTTATGCCCTCCCCTTCAATTCTTCCACTTCATCTTCTCTCTCTCTCACATACACACACACAAGCAAAGACTCTGCTATATTCAGTCTTTCTCTTCTCTTCACCTTCCCTCATGGTATGCCTTGACACTTTTATTCCTCCTTTTTCTCTCTCAGGTCCCATAACCTGTCCACTTCTACAGCCTTGAGATGAGAAATTGTGACATAGCTATGAAACTGGGAACCAGTGAGGTGAAGCATGCAATGCTACTGGGCTCTAGAAACTGGGTCGCATAGAAAGGGAGGCTAGATGTGTGTGTGTGTGTGTGTGTGTGTGTGTGTGTGAGAGAATATCTATGCACATGTATAAAGATTGTAACACAGATCTTGTTTTCAAAAAAAGTGCAGACTGAACTTGATGTTTAAGATATTATTACATACTTCAATTAAAGGGACAAGGAACATAAATAAAAGGTCTTTTATCAAACACGCTCTTATACAGGTCAATTTTACAATTGTTAATGCACCTAGTTTTGGAATTCTTTGAAAAAGCAGACAGACTATTTAAAAATTCCTTGAGGAGAATCGCCACAATTCCTCATCCCCTTCCACCAAAAAAATCCTCACTTTTAAAATTCGCAGAACAGCGTCAGGTTTGAGAAAACAAGACGTCTCGGTGCATCGCTTTGGAATACCCCCTGTCGTGAAATTCCTCGAGATATCCAACTAAGACAGACTAGTGAGACAAAAGCTGCAATGATCTTTAAAAACTGGTGACCAAACATCACCCATCACCAAAAAAGCAGCATCTTCATCTGTACAAATAAAAACAGCAGGTAAGTTTTAAACTAAATAAACATACAAATAATTCTGGCAAATCATCTGCTTGTCTCATCCAAATCAGCAACTTCAAAAGTAGTAATGATAAGACAACATTGTCTGTCAAACGATGACTGGATTATTGGATGTTGCCAAAGTGAAGTACAGCACAAAAATAAACTGAATTTTAAAACAAAGTAGACATAAAGGGATCTTCCTTTAAACCGGCTGGAAGTCTTTCACTGATAGGATCCAGATGACATATATTATACTATATTTTAAAAAGATGTACAACAGGAAATCGCAATACATGTAACTAAATATACATTAAATGTATTTAGCTTGAAGTTTGAAGTGTACTCAATTGCATATTTTATTCAGTTATATTTTATAGTGTCCTTTTTTGTTTACGCATTGTAAAGCCAATACACAAGGGTTAATATGTTTGAGGAAGTTAGAGTGAAATAAACTGGCTGCAATGACATGCTGAAACTAGATCTGGAAAAGGGTGTGTGTGTTTGGTAGTAACAGTACTCACCTGTAGAGACCTGTCGTCTTTTTCTTTCACATCTGAAGACACACGTGAGAGCAGCACCACACTTCTGAAAGACCACATAATCATAACTTCAAACTGACAAACTTTCCAAGAGTAACAAAATATGAGTAAGTCCGAAAAATGCTGTCATCACGAGGCCCTGGCGTATACAGCAGCAGAATACGGCCAGTACTCTTTTAGAAACCGTTCACACAGAACGTGTACTTGCGTATTAAAAGCAGGATGGAAAAGATTTTATAACAACAAACTTAATGGCATCTTAATGCACGAGATGCTAGAAGAACAGCTAACGTTAGCCGCGGCGGGAAGCGTTTGCTGCTACAGTAAAGTGAGCCGGCCCATAAGTGCTAAATACAGTTACGGTCACACACAGTTCAATAATAAACAAGTGTGACACCTCAAAATTTTTCAGGAATCACAGCTGTATTTTTATTTAAGCGTATTTTTATTATATCACAGCTTGTTGTCAAGTCATACTGTGAGCACGTCTCGTGTAGGATGCGTGTTTTTGGTTCGGAAACTTACAGAGACACATGTATATACATTATAAACGGTGTGTCATCTGAAGGTTTCAGATCCAATCTTCCACTGGAGTTGTTCCCGTCCGTTTCGTGGTCCAGTTGCTGTACCCCAAACTCCTGCTTTCTTTTGTAATCAAGATTTGGTATGTAAATACGCGCCGCCGTTATTGAGGTCGCCATCTTTGATATGTATACTCCAGTCACTGTCACTATGGTTACCGGTGACTTCCGCGGCTATTTCGAGAATAGAAAAGGGGCTGCCATTAATTGCACTAATATTGTGGTGTCTCTGTTAAATTAATTTAAAATATGCTTGTGATGACCTTTTTTTTTTTTTATTATTATTATTAACCAATAACACACAAGCAAGAATGTTGTTTTACTGAATATTAGTATGAATCACTTGCTTATACTGTATTAGCACAGTTATGGGCACAGTTATGTTTCAGCCATGGACATAATGCCTCAAGCTATGGTGCTGATACAACAAGAAGTTTGCAAGTGTTATATTGAGTAGTATACAAAGTACTATATAAAATAGGCAAAATATAAGCAAGTGATTCATACTAAATATTTACATATACGTTTGGATTACACATACATTCTTTTATATTCATTAAAATAAAAAAATGGAATTGACTTTTAGCAAATGCATTTGGCTGAAGAATGTAAAAATACACTGACATTAATAATTTTTTACAAATTGATTTGATTTTACAAGTACATATTTAAAACCTCACATGGTCCTCCAATTTTTTATTTTTTTTAATAAGAGTGTAGACTGGAGCATGAGACAAGCAGAGCAGTCACACTGCTTCTTCACAAAAGGCACAGAGCTACCCCCACCTCCACCCGCCGTAGCCATGGAAATGCCACCCAATCCAGAGCCTAGGAAATGCAGGGAGGGCGGGAATGGCTCGGAGCCCTCCCCTTAACTTTCTCTCAAATGCACAGCCAGGCACAAATACACACAGCATGATTCAAATGAGTGAGGTAGATATTACAAGCATACACATCAACATTGTCACTGCTCTCACTCATTCAGTCTCATTCACTGACACATTCACAAAAACACTGTGATGCTAACATGCTTGTCACACTTCTCTCATTCTCTTTCTCTTAAAGGGGTCATATGATGCAATTTCAATTTTTCCTTTCTCTTTGGAGTGTTACAAGCTCTTGGTGCATAAAGAAGATCTTAGCAGCATCATATGACCCCTTTAAATACATGGCTCTCAAGAATTTCAGAAAGAATCATTAAGATTTTGCCGGTCATTTAATGTACATTAAAAACTCCTCTTGAAATTTTACAGTATTTTCAAACAATGGAAAAACTATGCTTTTTAAATGACAAGAACGATTGAATTTCAGTTTTTGCCAGATGCACTATGATGCACATGTGGTACATCTGTATTGGTACACTTTATGGCATATATTTGAAAGACTATTAATCTTGGATCATTTCCACCTAGGATCTAGGGCACTTCTTGCAGCCTCCATAATATCTATATTTTCTTTTTTCACCAGACTACACTCCAACTTTACCAACAAGGCTACTATATGAACAGATGGTCACGGGGGAAATGTGTAATATTTTTAGTGTTAAAATAATATCTTATATGCCAACTTAATATGCATAGACAACCAGAGGCGGACAGTAACTAAGTACTTTACTTGAGTATTATTTTTTCTGGGAACTTATGACTTTAACTTCACTACATTTGAAATACAAATATTGTACTTTTCACTCCACTACATTTCTATCAAGGTCCTCGAAGTAGAAAGTCGTTACTATGTATCAGCTTTGAAAGTCAGTGGGTCATTTTTTTCTTCTCTAAAACTTGACTTTCTTTTTTTCAGACAGTTTACCAGTAATCACTCTTGTAGGGCTATGTGAAGTGATTTCCCAGCATTTTTTGAACACTGACCAGCTACAAATGTGATAGTTGTTTACAACAATTCAATAAGTTAATATTGTGGTTTATATTAGACACAATATTGTCTGATTTTGCTAAATTGTGTATGTGAAAATATTACCTATAAAGCCACAGAAGAACTGTTGTGCGTCTCCTAATAAAAAAAGGTGTGAAAAAAGTGACGTGACATGTGGCCAAGTATGGTTACCCATACTAGGAATTAGTGCTCTGCATAGGGTTGTTAAATAATATTTTTTTTGATTTGTTTTTTCCCCATAGGTTTTTAACAATCTAAAAGCTCTTTATTCCAAAGATACTACAAGCTAGTCAGTGTATTCAGTAGGTGTAATGTATTGTAAGTTGCTTCAGAGGTATTGCAAGTATTACATACAACAATAAATATACTTTTGCTACTTAAGTACTTTTAAAAGCAAGTACTTCTGTACTTTTACTTAAGTAAAAATTTACAACTTTTACTTGTAATGGAGTAATATTTGACCAGCAGTATCTGTACTTTCACTCAAGTAATGGAGTTGAGTACTTTGTCCGCCTCTGCACTATAGTAAGTTAATAAAGTGGCAATTTGTGGTTTAGGGTTAACAATACCTTTATTTTACTTCCAAAACAAAAGATTTGATCTTATTTCAGTTAATTTTTTTCTTTTGTTTGTTAACGTAGCAATACATGGCAACACTTAAACTTATAATAATCAAAAAAGTGCACGGTATTACATGATCCTTTAGAAATTATTCTAATATGCTGATTTGGCACACAAGAAACATCTCTTAATATTATCAATGTTATAAATAGTTTTTGTGGGCAACATGATACTTCTTTTCAGGATTCAATGCTTTTTGTAATATAAATGTCTTTAGTGAAATTTCTGATCAATTTAAGACATCGTTGACAAATAAAACAAATATTTGAAATAAAAGCTATGAAACAAAATGAACAGACAGAAAGGATATATTATCTTTCACTTGTATGATTTGAAAACTATTTTAAGTAGTTTTTATAAGTCAGAATCTACAGAGAACATAAATAGTTATAGCAGAAACATTCAAAGCTGCTTAAAGAGGCACAAAGATATGTTAGTCTCCATTCATTTTGAAATAATAGTATTATTTTGGACACATTGTAGGTGTCCATTTCCTCAGCTACATCACATTATTAATGTGACACAACACTTGCCTTATGAAATATGTGGGGAATTATCTTCTCAGTGAAAACAGTAGATTGTGGAAGCAATAAGCAATATGATTCTCTAATCTCTAAAGCTCCATCTTCATCACAGATCGACATTAAAATGCTAATTAGGATTCTCAAGATTCTCATGATTTTTCAGGGTATAGTGGCAGGCTAAGCATCTGAGTTACTGTCACAAAGGTTGTGTGTTCACTCCGAATAGCCGCATTACCATGGCCATAATTACCATTGTCCCTCAAGTAAACGACATACTATTTCTTTTGGAAATAAACATTATCTAAAGCTAAAGTATGATATTGTCAATTCCACACTCTTCTTGCAGGTTGCCCAGCGCTCTCCGCTTCTGTTTCCAGTGTCGAAGGCAGTGTTGCAAGCAGCCATAGGCCTACAGCAGCCAGAAAGCGAGACTGCCAGAGAGGCCTCCAGACCCAAAGCTCCTTAGACGCCACATTGGTACCCAGCCTCCATGCCTTGTAAACAGAATTGCAATTTCTTTCCATCTCCTGCCTAACACATTCTGCAACACCAAATATAGCCGCCTATTTCCAGCTCCCCAGCTCTAATGCGTATCCTCCCCCTCAGCTGTCTTGCAAAGGTGGCATCTAATCTGCTTTCTTCTTCACCACTCGCTTGCATTGTAAACCGCTTCAAGAAATTGAGGAAACTTGGGAAGGAAACAGATATTATTTTATCAGTTGTTTTTCTCTCTTTTTTTTAAGATTGGGGTAAGATGTGGGTCTGTAAGACGTTTTTGAAGGAACGCTCTTATGCTCACCAAGGCTACATTTATTTGATTAAAATTACAGTATAACAATTACAGTAAAACTGTAATATTATGGAATATTATTACAATTTAAAATAACTTTTCCATTTTAATATATTTAAAAAATGTAATTATTCTTGTGATGGCAAAGCTGAATTTTCAGCAGCCATTACTCAGTGTCACATGATTGTTTTGAAATTATTCTAATATGCTGATTTGGTGCTCAAGAATCATTTCTTATTATCAATGTTGAAAACAGTTGTGCTGCTTCCTATTTTTTGGACATTTTTTCAGGAAGATGAATAGAATGTTCAAAAGAACAGCATTTATTTGAAGTGTTTTGAAGGCATTTTTATCAATTAATGCATACTTGACAAATAAAAGTACCGTTATAAAAGTGTTATAATCTAACTGAACCTAACTTTTGAACGTGTGTGTGTGTGTGGTTTGTACATTAATAGATATTAAACAAAGCAAACACAGAAAAGATATATTATTTTACTTGTATTTACATTTGACAACTATTTTAATCAGTTCTTATATGAAGTATTTAAGTCAGCATCGGCAGATATCATAAATACTGTATATTACAAAGTTTACAACAGAAACATTCAAAGCTGCTTAAAGTGGCATAAAGATTGTAATGCTTATTAAGAGCTACCATACTGTATGTCAGTCTTCATAAACAGTCTGTCCAGTCAGTTTGAAATAACAGTATTATTTTGGATGGAACGCAGGTGTCCACATAGGTTTCTACAGCTATATCACACCATAAATGTAACAAAACACTTGCCTCATGGCGTATGTGGGGAATTATCTCCTCAGTGATAAAAAGTAGATTGTGTAAGCAATCAGCAATATGATTCTACTAATCTCAAAAGCACCATCTTCATCACAGATTGACATTAAAATGCTAATTAGGATTCTCAAGATTCTCATGATTTTTCAGGTTATAGAGGCAGGCTAAGCATCTGAGTCACTGTCACAAAGGTTGTGAATTCACTCAGAATGGCCGCATTACTGTGGCCATAATCACCACTGTACCTCAAGTACACTGTACTATCTTTCCTTTGGATAAACAACATCTAAAGCTGAAGTATGACACTTGTCAATTAAACACACTTCTTGCAGGTTGCCCAGCACTCTCTGCTTCTGTTTCCATTGTCGAAGGCAGTGTTGCAAGCAGCCGTAGGCCTTCAGCAGCCAGAAAGAGACTGCCAAAGAGGCCTCCAGGACCCAAAGCTCCTTAGACCCCACATTGGTACCCAGCCTCCATGCCTTGTAAACAGAATTGCAATTTATTTCTTTCCCCTGCCTAACACATTCTGCAACACCAAATATAGCCGCCTATTTCCAGCTCCCCAGCTCTAATGCGTATCCTCCCCCTCAGCTGTCTTGCAAAGGTGGCATCTAATCTGCTTTCTTCTTCACCACTCGCTTGCATTGTAAACCGATTCAAGAAAATATGAAGGGAGAGGGTGGAAGGTGCAAGGATGAGAGAAATACGAGTGATAGATGGTATAAAAAGAGAGTGATGCCAAAAGAGAACGGGGAGAGAAGATGACCTAATTACAATTGCCCACAGTGTGAACCATCTCTCTTTGAAGAATATGAAAATTGCAAAGAGACAAGGAAAGCCAGACCAGCCATGATGTGCGAAACACACAGCAGAAGAGGAGCACAGATTGAGCGTACCTTGTTTTTGAAATCCTTATCACACATTCATATCTATGTTGCATTCAAGTGCACCAGAGGAAAGATTGTTGGCTGTTCCGACAATGTTTCATTCAAAGGGTCTAGCTGTCTCCTAAAAGCTTGAAAACTCTGATGTAAATGTTCTATATTGTTTAGAGTTCTTCTTTTGAAGAAATTGCTACCTTGTTGCATAGACAGATCAAACGTACCCTTGTCAAAATTCATGTTTTGTTTGGATAAGAGGTTTGAAAATGAACAGCGATTCATGTGATTGTCATACTACACAGCTCCCCTCAGGTCACCAAGCAGTTGTTGTTGTTATTTGGAGAACTGAGAATCACGATTTTATAATCGGTACTGTTTATATTTCTAAAATACATGATTTGTAAGCTGTTCCCTCTTTGTAACAATTTCAGATTTCAAGATTTAACACAGTTACACAACTTGCAGTGAAACATAAACCTGGTCAACTACTATGGGTTTAAAATTAAGTGCATTACATTTTATATTATAGCAATGTTACTGAAATAGTTTCAGATTGAATCTGAGAGTTCTGATTACAGATAATACAGATTACAAAATCTCATACACACTCAACTGTTCTCGAACAAATCATCCTTGGTTGCATCCCATAATGACTGTGTATGGCCAAATGCTATGCTATTGCCTCCACCAGACCAAATAAGTAGACAGTATCTCAAAAACAGGATCGCTACATGCAGAAATGCTTTTTAAGATACAAGCCCATAAAGTACATGCATGCTTTGATATATTATTTAGACCGATTTTTAAAGCAGTCGAGAATGGAGAATTTGAAGTGAGAGAATATACTAACTATCTAACCTATCTGTTTTTCTACATCTTTGACCTAATTAGCAGCAAATTCCCTACAACACGTTAACGTTAATTATCACTTTTCAATGATTCATAAAACTAATTAGCTACACCTTTGAGTAAGGGATGTGAATTCAGTCCAAGCCATCACATTCTCTCAGAATAAGAATGAGTCATTTGAAACAGTCTTTTGTCTTTTGCTATTGTTGGTCAATCAGGATACAACCTGAATGCGACAATAACAAAGCTTGCACAGAAAGGAAAAGTACATCCATACATAAAGTAGATTTAATGTGGTCCACAACCTTAAGCACATTTGAACAATAAGAACAAGAGGGGTTAGTATTTATTTTAATTAGTTATGAGCAGTATTTGGAAGGCAAATGCTTTAAAAGCAGTTGTGATTCTCAACTGAACGGCACAGCATGGACGAATGATTTGTATGCCTCACTGGACAGTGCTATCTATTTATATATATATATATATATCATTTTGATGCTTTTTATTCCAAGAAATTATTCAAAAAGAACCATTGTTGTATAAAACTGATATCACCATGACCATGTATTTTAAAATAATTTAAAATATGAATCAAAACAATTATAACTTCAACCTGGCACACATTATCCTTAGCATTCCACACATAAAACACAATGACGGTGACACTCAAAATCATGTTCTTTAGAGAAAACATATGGTAACGGAACAACGAACAGGACAACATCACTGAAAATGCAGGAAACAGTAAAAATGGTGTAGTGATTGGCATTCACGTTACGGTGCATGCTGGAAAACTGAGTCCAGCAATGTGGTTTACATAAATGAGGTTCAGAGGTGAGAATGAGGGAATTTAGAAAACATCCGCAAAATACTATAAACTCCTAGACACATGCATATTGTCACCATCCTCACTTCTGGACCTCTCCCATTCTGTGAAAAATGGCCTCTTCTTGTGTTGCGTAACTCTATGTGCCGTGACTTTCAGCACTACACACACAGCGAGTTATAATCAACTCACCCCTATTGAATTCCCAATGGAAGCCGTTTAGCATGGCTACAATAATATGTATATGTTCCTCTTGACCTAACCAATCTTCAGTCATCACATACAGAGATCGCCTTGCTAATAGTGAGTCTCTTTGAGGTCCTTGAGAGGTAAAGCTTTTAACACAACATGTAATGCGTTTTTTATTATTCAAATGTAGGTCAGTTTACTAAATAGATGGTATAGAGGAAATCTCTAAGGGTGTTTCCCACCTACTTCTGCCCATTCGCTGTTAATTTTCTTTCCTTCTCTGATTAGACTAACCTACATTTGAATAGAAAAAGCATCAGATTGATTGGCATTCTGAAACAAGGCACGGAGACGCAGATAGAAAAAGCGTAGTATTATAATGTTGATTCACCCCAACTAGGCAGGTCTGGGAGGAGGCAAAATGAAATATTTAATGCGTTCTCTTCAACTTGACTGCATCTGTGCTGAGAGGCTGAAAATATCCAACTGGCTTATGTAAGAGCCTGTAGCAACTGTAAGGAGGGACAATAATGGAGAGATAGAGGGTGACAGAGAGAGAATGAAGGAGGGAGGAAGAGAGAGAGACACAGAGTGTCCCCGCTCTGCAACAGCAGTCTTTATCGGGTTAACGCCTCCCGTTCTATTTCTTGCCCCCTCGCTATACCGCTGGAAATTCACGGGTGATTCGTGCCCAGGACGAGCTGTCCCTTCAGCCAAAGACAGAGGAAAAGAGCAAATAAAAAAAGAAATCATTACACGGCAGAACTGGTAAACAGGATACGTATAGCATTAGTCACAACAGTGTTCATTTTGTCAACAAAATTACTGATGAAACTAACAAAGCGTTTTTTATTTCATCAGAGATAACAGAGACAATATGCAAAATATGCATCATGATGATAAGGATGAGAAACCCTAGCACCGTAAGATATTAATAATGCAATGTTTCTGGAAAAGAAAAATCGAGAAAAATATGATTGCTGGATGACAAAAAAATAAAGCATTATTTCAGGCTCATACATGTTTAAAAGTTTGGGGTCAGTAAGATATTTTTAAGCCATTCATTTTATTCAGCAAGGATGCATTAAATTGACCAAAAGTGAAAGTGAAGATTTTTATTACAAAAGATTTCTATTTTTTTTTTTAAATGTTCTTTTGAACTTTGTATTCATCAAAAAATTCTGAAAAAGATGTATCAAGGTTTCCACAAAAATATAAAGCAGCACAACTATTTTCAACATTGGTAAGCAAATCAGCATATTAGATTGATTTCATGATTTCTGAAGAATCGCTTGACACTGAGGACTGGAGGAATGATACTGAAAATTCGGCTATGCCATCAAGAATAAATTACATTTTAAATATATATTTCAATAAACAACAGTTATTTTAAATTGCAATCATATTTTACAATATTGCTGTTTTGACTGTACTTCTGATCAAATAAATGCAGCCTTGTGAGCATAAGAAACTGTTTTCAAAAATATTTTTAAAATCTTACCGACCCCAAACTTCTTATTGACAAAATAGTGACTAAATGCAAAGTATATTTTCATCAAAAGACAAAAACTGTGTAAAAATGAACACTGCCCATGGGCTGGTCTGGTACCATTTACAATCACCTGACAATCACCTGAAGTCTTAGTTCTCAACAGATTCTGCTGCATGAGTGTTCAGTTTTCAATGTTCAATAACTCTTATAATTATCCATCCAAAATGAGAAAAAGGCTGTCCAGGATGGAAGTTTCTTGGTGGAAATTATACTACAGATTGGTGTTCTCCCAGCCAACTGGTGATTAGGCCTGAGATTAAAGGCAGAGAACAAGAGTGGACTGAATGAATTAAATGGAAATTACACTACAAGACTATGTACACTAGGGTTTAGGGTCCAATGCATTTGTATTAATTCAAATTTTGGACATTTATATATAACTATTTGATCATGAGTCTTTCTGTATATGCCAGCATTTGTCAGTGTAACTGGTGTTTTGTCTGGGCACAGTTGGAGGGGTGGGGTGCTGAGGTTTACATGTAGGAGGATAGTAAACATATTTTATCACTCACTGAAGCTCAGAGGCTGTAAATCAAGATCTGCTCCGTATCGCTCCTCATCTCTGGCTTGTAAAATGGATTAATGAGACCTGCCCCTTCTTATGAGTGCCACACACACACACACACACACTCACATGTAGCTTGTGTGAAACAGACAAGCCATTTCCTCTGTAAATTGTTCCTCTCAGTAAATCATCGTTTTATAATTGCTTCTGGCTTTTGTCAATTGTTGTTAGCAGGTAAACGTTAAGATGCAAATGTGTGTAATTACGCTTTGCTAAAGCATTGCTAAAGGTAACAAATGTTAAAATAACATTTCTCCATCCATCCAAGTAACCACAACAGACAGCTGTGCAAACTAAACTAAAACTAAAATTCAAATGAGGACAATATTTTGCCCATGGTTGCTTAAGCTGCTAAAATAATGAAAAATAAATAAATAGACAGACAGACAGACAGATAGATAGACAGACAGACAGATAGATAGATAGACAGACAGACAGACAGACAGATAGATAGATAGATAGATATGTTTTCCTGTTTTGAAAGGGTTAACTAATATAGTACATACCTGTATACTCTAGGTAGGCTATTAACCAATGAGCTTCTAGAGGTTGTTGTTAGGCATGATACACAGAAATGATTATTTTCACAATACAGCACAGAAGTGTCTTACTGCTTTTTATTTTTTTAATACATAAAAATATTGAGAATACATTTTTATTAAAACATTATTTTATTCAGCAAATTCATTGAGAGCCATTGTTCCTCAGTACAGTCGTAAAACGTTTTTACTTTGTTTTATCTGTCTAGAGTAAATGCAGCAATCTTATGGTTGTATGGAATTTGGAAGAATGTATATGAATGTAAAAGGCTGTATTTAAAAGTGTTTAAAAGTGAAAATATAATAAAAATATATTTTTTAAATGCATTTTGAACATACTCACACTTGCACACTGTTTAACCACAATCTATTTCAGCACGTTTCTTTAACCTCATAATAGAACCAAAAAAAGCAAATTCTTGAAATTACCATTTTCCTGAAATTGGCTTGCTGTTTTTGAATATTTTTCCCCACATTGCCAGCATAAATATGATTTGTTTAAAAAATATTTTTTATACTCATCTCTTACACTAACCATAAACACATGTTGTACATTTGTACATGTAGTTATGAAATATAAAATATAAATCCAAAATCTAAACTGTTTATTGCATAGTACACATAATTATGAGTGTTCATTTATCACTTTCTGATTGAATTCTCAGAAAACAACACTTGTGTGCGTTACTTTTCTGTGCTTATACAGTTTTTGAATATCAGTCATATCATAAACGAACCAGAAGCTCAGTCATTCTACATATTCTGCCTGCACTTGTTTCAATGAGACAAGGTACACAATTCAACATGTTAGACTGCTGGACTGTTTGAAACACTACGACCCTACAAATAGCAGATTATTAACACTATAAAGAGATGATGTTTGTTTGCTATTTGCTCACTATAGAAGACAATTTCAAGATTGTTTGAATGTCATTTTACAGCGGGAGGCAAAACTAATCTAACCTCCTACAAAGCAGTATGTCAGTGTGTGTATGTGTCTGCAATCACTTTTTAAAAGACACCGTCATAAATCTGCCACTGGAGGCACCAAAGTCACTGCATCTACAGTGTGTGTAAACACCTGACATGTCCCTGAACGCACACACACACACACACACGCAAGCGCACACACAGAGGAACATGTACATACAGACGACTGTCATGGGAAAACACAGCAAACTTATTTGCACATCAACACAGATGAATTTACTCAGAAAAACAATAAAGTAGTTGAGATGCCAGCTGCTTAAACGACTGATTTACTTCATTTACCAAGACCCTTATAGCACACAAAGAGATATGTAATGGTTGCAAATGACTTGTTTTACTGTCTTGGCTTCAGTCACGAATTTCAGAAGGCAAACGCTCAGTAAGTGGCTATTTAAATGCATCTTTGAATAGACAAACTCATACATTCGAACACACACATATGACAATGGCATCCTCTAAGGCCACACCTCCCAAATCTAACAAGAAAACTGAGACCTATACCATGTGTCATACAATGAGGGATTCTGAAGAAGTCTTTGTCTTGGATGAGGACAGTGGGATAGGGTGACCTATAGAGCCCTGGGCAACGTGAGGGTGTGGCAGAGCTTCAGAAACAATGCTGGTAGTTGTTGGTCAGGTACTGCAACCCAAAACAAAGCGTTGGATCTTTCTGAGAAAAGGTCCAATGTGCTAATGTAAATGCTTTTATCCAAAGCAACTGACACTGTGTTCGAGGCATACATTTTATCAGTTCAAGTGGTGGGAATCTACCTAAGGTCTACCAGCTACAAGATATGATGAAGATATGAAAAAAACTGTAGTTTTTATAGTTGTTGTATTTATATTTGTTTATTCAGTTATGATGTATTAAGTTGATGAAAAGTGACAGTAACAGCATTTATAATTTCACAAAAGATTTCTTGAGCATTTCATATAAATGCTGTTCTTTTGAACATTCCACTGATAATAGGAAGATTTTTGTTTAGCTCTAAATCAGCATAGTATAATGATTTCTGAAGGATCATGTGACACTGAAGACTGGAGTAATGGCTGCTGAAAATTCAGCCTTGCTGCCATAGAAATAAATTACATTTTAAAATATACTAAAATAAAAAAGAATTTCTGAAAAGAAAACTTTAAATTGTGATAATATTTCAAAATATTAGTTTTTACTTTTAAATGCAGCCTTGGTGAAGGAGACTTTGTAAAATTTAAATACTTCCTCCCTCCTTACTAATCCCACACTTTTGAATGGTAGTGTAAATATAAATCATTTATGATCAAAAACTTCCATTATATCTAGAGCTATGGCTTAGTGGTACATGCTTTCAAACATTGACCTGTGGTGATCATATGGACAACACAAGTTCGAATTTAGCTTGAAACATTTCCTGTCCTTTCCCCACTGTCTTCTTAATTAAAAAACAAAACAAAACATTGCAATAGGGCCTAAAACAAAAATACCTATAAATTATATGGTTGGGGAAAATACTAACAATTACGAATTTTGTTAATAATTTTGTCAATTTTTTTTTTACTTATGTGGAATGGTATATTGCTATTTTAAAGATTTTTTAGAAATGGAAAAATGTAAAAGATATAGCAGCATGTTTAAAAACACAGTAAAGAAGGAGAAACAGATGAGGGATAACAAGCCAGAGCAGAGTCCTTGAGCCTGTTGCTGGATCCGTCAAGGGCTTGCTCATACCTGTATCATCCTCAGTCTCTGCTGCACACCTGGCCAGGCCTCCCTTTTAGGTGTCTCCCAGACACGACACAGCATGCTTATGTGTGTGTGTATGTGTGTGTGAGAGACAGCGAGAGTGGGAGGTCTTCAAGTAATGTACTCATTTCTTTAAAAGGGACTTTCCCGCTATATTACTCCAGTGTCTTATTTGACAGACAACGACTTTGAACACTTACAAATGTTTGTAATACAAGATTTAAAAAACTGAGCTTTTCAACATCTGTCTTTGAAAAGTTTTCATAGTTTTCACTAGGAGCATAGCGTAGTAGCGTAGCTGTTCTCTGAGAAGGTAATTAAAACAAGAAGAAGCCTTCTGACAATTTGAGAGTCAAGCTGGACCTCTAGTGTTTCTCACAAAAAACAAGAGTAAAGTTTTTCTCTCTCCCCCCTCTCTCATTCTCCGCTGAAGCCCCTCCTGGTGGGAGGGGTAACCCCCCCCTGTCAAACTTCAAAGAGGAGACTGAGCTCCTCTTGCATTCATCTCAGTCTATCAGCTTAACCACCGAGTTCAAACAGCTCACCCACACCCTGTGAGCTGAAGACTGGAGGAGCTGCACACAGCACAGAGACAGACACTAGCGCAAACACAAGCACATACATGTACACAAAAGGTGCAAACACACCAACTTACATGTACACACTTGCATAGAGCTTCATCCCTAATGTTCTGAGACATTTCTGAATGCTTTCTCCTGAAATGGCTCTGGAACACTTCATGGTAGGAATTTTCATTCTTTACCATATCCAAGACGGATGGACTCTGCTGACCTAATTTTCGAAAACGTTATTGGAAAAGGTGGAACGTGTACAGAACAATTATATAAAACAATTAGTCAAGGTCATTGCTTCTGACTGATCTAGACAATTTTTCATCAGCTATCATGCTAAAATTCACAATATAGTAACATTGCATTAAAAAAAAATGGTTTGCCGCTGGACTCATTGTATTTGTTGCATAGCAACATTATGCCAAGAACAATATCTTTCAGTGAAAGGATGACACTTAAAGGAATATTTCATCCAAAAAATTGTAATTGTCACCTTTTACTCCTTTACTCACCCTCATGACTATCTTTCTTCTGCAGATGTTTTTAACATTGTTTCAACTGTTTTGTCTACACAATGAAAGTCAAGTGGTCAAAAAAAAAATGGACTCCACTGACTTTTTTTAAAATCCAAATCCATATATATTTTTTAAAATATCTTCTTTTGTGTTCCACAGAAGAAAGTGATGAGGATGTGTAAATGATGATAGAATTTTAATTTGTGTTTTAATTATCCCTTTAAGTATTAAACATACACAAACAAAACCAAATTAAACCCTGCGGCTTGTGACCGTACATCTCAAGAAACTGAACAGTATTTATTAACATCCGGCGCGTGACGCGTCAACGTGCTCTGGCATAGTAGACATAGATATATATAAGTAGATTCCCGCGGCCCATAGAAACAGTCACTAATGAGGCATCTACTTATATATATCTATGTCTATATCTATGTCACGCTCCGGATGTTGTGAACGCGCTCAGGACAGCTGGACATTGCGGTGGATCAGAGGTAAAAAATGATATAAATACTGTTCAGTTTCTTGCACAGACCGATCGTTTCGTGTCTTAAGACCTCGATGTATCGGCACGAGCCGCAGGGTTTAATTTGGATTTGTATGTTTTTTTGACTCTCAAAGCTGTGGAGCCCATAGACTGCCATTATATGACTGACAGACTGCAACGGTTTGAGTTTAAAAATCTTCGTTT
>NW_015659224.1:495827-516541 GCF_001515625.1 Sinocyclocheilus rhinocerous
TTGTCTGTGCATGTTTTTTTTACTCTCATAGATTTTGTTACCATTGCCATGCATTATACGACTGATAGACTGCAACGGCTGGATAAAAAAATTTTTGTTTGTGTTCTACTGAAGAAACAAAGTCACCTACATCTTGGATGCCCTGGGGGTTTTCATTTTTGGGTGAACTATCCCTTTAACAAATACAATAAAAAAAAAAAGTGTCCTTAAAGGGGTCATATGATGCTTTTTTAAAGATCATTATTTTGTGTATTTGGTGTAACAGAATATGTTGACATGCTTTAATGTTCAAAAAACACATTATTTTTCAATTACTGTACATTATTGTAGGTCCTCTATGCCCCGCCTCTCTCAAACGCTTCGTTTTCTACAAAGCCCCCTCCTTGTAGATATGTGGGGGCGTGTTAGAATGAGCCGTTTTAGGGGGGCGTGGCAGAGTCTTAACTTTGATAAAGAATATCTCTTTGGTTTTGAGACTTTAGTCTTTGCAACTTCAGGGATCTTATCTATGCACAATCAGCTTGTAACACTCCAAAGAGAAAGGAAAACTTGAAATCGCATCATATGACCCCTTTAACATTTTTAATATGTAGGAAAATACTTCTAAAATATGTCAACTATGCTTTGTGGCATATATTTTATACAAATAACATACTGACTTTATTATTTGTGGTGAAACATTTCATGCTTTAAATATTCAAACAGGCTTTACAGGCATTTATTCAAGAAAATTTTTTAAAAAAGAGATAGACAGCAGCTCTAATATAGCACAATTTTGATTGTCGGCCCTCATATGAGAATAAGAGCGCTTACTAGTGCTACATTAAGTGCTGACTTCAGTGGAGTACTTACTCTCTGCCCTAGATTCAGGCAACCCACACTAGAGCTCTATATACAGTCATAAGCTCTGAGCAAATTGCTTCGGATACTGACGCTGAAGAAAAAGGTGAATGACATTTAATTTCAGCAGTCATTTAGGATAAAAACAGTGCTTCACCTGAATGAGCATTAGTGACTTTATACCGAGGCAACAATGTGCACGCAACTCTGTCTATTTCAGATGAGGTCTGGGCTTCAGTTCGCAGTTTGTCAAATATGTTTACAACAGCAATTTTTCTCTCTCAAATGAAGCTTTATTTAGATGTGGATCAGTCAGAAGGCCTAAAGGGGTGGTTGATAAAAAGGATAAAGCATAAATGAAATGCGTTTCAAGTATCGCAGAGTTTTGCACTCTTCGCAGAACAGAACGAGGCGCACATTATTAACAAGAACTTTGCAAACTCAGGGAGATTTTCTCTAGGAGACTTGGAAAGTACCCGCTCCCTCCCTTTTCTCCCCCTTTTCTTCGTGAGAGAGAGCATGTGTGTTCGATTAACATTTGCCGGAGTATTTGTTTATGGAGTGCTCTCTCTCTCGCTATGGCCCCACCCCTGGAATTCCGGGTGTTCCATATTTCCCGAACATGGTTCAGGAATTCTTTGACCTGATTCCACCAACTCCAAGACCACGTCTCACTTTTTGATCCAAAACTGCAGTGTTTTAAAACACACGTGTAGCTTTATAATTTCAACGCTAAATATATGACATTCAGCATTTATTTCTGCTAGCAAAGGAAAAACCCAAATTTACAAATTTTTTTGCAGGAAAAAAAATATCTGAAACACAACTGTGTCTGCTTTTGACCCCCCTCCCCTCTCTTTCTTTCCGTCTTCCTCTCTCTGCTTCTCTCAGCAGACAAACATGTCTTGTTAATCCTTTTGGCTTACAAAACTATGAACAGGAAATGCTTCTTTTGCATTGGACAAATTTAACATTTCAGTCTTGTCTAAAATACTGGCATGAGGAACAGGAACGATGTCAAAGATATATTTTTTTAATTAATAAAATTAAAAATAGTATTTCAAAATAGCTTTGAAGAGTCAAAGTTTAATTAAAATGAATACATTTCAATGCAAGGAAGGTCAAATAAACTGGTCAAGGTGTCTAAAATTCGATTTGAATTTCACATTCAACCAATTGTTGGCTATACAAACACTCTCTCAATCCCCCCTCCCTCGTGTTCTGTAGGGTAAAAACCATTTAATTCTGACTGGGAAAGTGACAGAGTGGACACCAGTAGAGGGAGCGTATGAGGAGTGGACTGCACATGTAACCAACCTATACGCCACTTCCTGAGAAGAATTTCCTCAGTACAGAGACACTCCCTACAGTGGCACACACAACGCATCCAGCAGCAACCAACACTGCAAGCTTCTGAAGGAGAGCAGGCCATGTTTGTTTAGCGTTCTAAACATAGTCCTGTACGTCCGAGCTTGTGTGCATAGCCTATATGTATGAGAAGAAACAAGAGCATATGAGAAACAAAGAAGAATGCTGCACGTTTAATAATATAATAAAGGCATGCAGAGTCTGTACAAACTAAAAATCTAAATGTGAGATGAATATTGTTCATAACAGCATTTATCCTCATAAACATGTATGATACAAATGCAAATATTTCTAAAACATTAACATGAAATGAAAGATTTTTGAGATGCAATTTCTAACATAACTATTTTGTCTTGAATTAAATAACCATTTGTTTATGTGTGACCCTGGACCACAAAACCAGTCATAAGTAGCACGGGTATATTTGTAGCAATAGCCCATACATTGTATGGGTCAAAATTATTGGTTTTTATTTTATGCCAAAAATCATTAGGATATTAAGTAAAGATCATGTTCCATGAAGATATTTTGTAAATTTCCTAACGTAAATATATATAAACTTTTTGATTAGTAATATTCATTGCTAAGGACTTAATCTGGACAACTTTAAAGGTGATTTTCTCAATATTGATTTTTTTTTTTTTTAAATTGCACCCTCAGATTCCAGATTTTCAAATAGTTGTATCTCGGCCAAATATTGTCCTATCCTAACAAACCATACATCAACGGAAAGCTTATTTATTCAGCTTTCAGATAATATAAAAGTCTCAATTTCAAAAAATTGACACTTATGACTGGTTTTGTGGTCCAAGGTCACATATGCAATCAATTTTAATACTACTTTTTTGTGTTTAATAGCCTAAATAATCAGCCAAAATATGTGGATCAATATACTGCTAGAAAACAACCCTATGAGAACTAGAAAAATTGGGAAATGCTTTTAGTATATTTTAGATGTTCCTTTTTCCTGCGTGAGCTGATTTGATGTTCGTATTTTCAGAGGAAATTGTTACTTCTAATATTTCACTCGCACATACACACAGCGGTCTAAGCACTCAAGGAGAAATGGGCCCTCTGCAGGAGAGCATTAGTAGGCGAACCTCGAAATCAACGCAAAGTGTCACCACAGCCATCGGAATCGTGACTCACACAAGCTGAAGGATAAAAATAGGGCACCGGCTACACTCTTGAGAATGGCCATATAGCTGACACTTCCACGGGCGCTCAAATGTCGGTGCAAAATATATGTTATGAAGTACAGTTTGGAGAAAAAAAAGCATTTCCTGCTAATTCGCTCATTCCTTCGCTTCTAAAGTGGTGCGTGCTGCACGCGCAACCTCTGTCTTCCGCTGTCACCCTGCAGCGCGCGCGCGCACGTGGGCGAGCCCGCGCACGCTCTGTTGAGCTGGAGGGAGGAGTAGGCATTCTGACATGGGCAGCATTTCACTTGTGTGTCGCTACATTATAGAACGTATTTTATTAAGGACGATCTATATTTCAAGAGCCATTTTCACGTTGTTTGCTCGTTGGTTGTTTTCGAAGAAACTTTTACATTCTTCACCTAAAATAGCATAGGATAACTGTAACTTAAACATTTGACGATAATATTACAATGTTAAATACATAGAGTATGTTGTTTTGTTTTGTTGCTTACTTTATACGATTATTTTGGTTGTTTTCCACGCCTGAAAAGGTTTTCCTACGGCGCCACCTCAATGTCCATATCCACCTAGAAGCCATCAAAAATGCACCCCCCTTCGACTGAAGAGGGTAGTGAGGAGAATAATTTCTGGCACTGTGAACTACAGCCATGCTTAAAATAATCTCATTTTAATTTTAACCAGTTGATTTTTTACCTAGGGTAAACTACTACAAAGTCTTGGTGCATTTTTTAAATCCTTGGGGTCATTATTTGTACTTTGGTCTGAACCAAGGCTATCATTCATGTTGAAATCAATGAAATTGATAACCAGATCAAGGACAGAGCCAAAGAAAACCCTTTTTCTAGCTGTTAAAAACAGAAAGTTTGTTTTTTCTCCGTGTTTCTAAACTCTGAAATAAAGAATAGCTACAGATTTTATGAGATGTACACATATAAACATTTGTAAATATACATTATAGAGAAAATGTACATTTTGTAGATATTCTTACTCCATGGAATGTATTAACAACTTTTCATTTTTCTTAATTTGGTATGTGTTTGACAGATGTTTGATGCATGTAACCTGATACACAATCATAACTGCATAGCAACAAAATATCAAGAGTAACTTTATAGATGGAACTGAAGATTAAAAAGTAAACACCTTATGTTAGAAGAAACCACTACAGCACACTTCATAGCTGGATTAACCTAGTAAAATACTACTTAACTTTGAGTTTAGTTTGAATAAAAACTAAATAAAAAAAACTGAAAATAATATTTTCTTAAAGACAGCCTGTGTTCTTTATCGAAAATATAAGCAAATACCTAAACACTGTGCATGTGTGTGTGTGTGTTTGAGCTTGTGTTGGAGATAAAAAGAGCTATAAAAAGAGTTTGTGTGTGTGTGTGTGCCTGTGTGAGGGAGAGATACAGCTCCCTCTTTCTTTCATTCTCTGTATCTCTCCAGTTCCCCTCCCCACCCACCCCCATCCCTTTGGTGAACACACCCTCAGTCCGTGGCATGCAGATGAGTCTCAACAGGTCACAGGAAGCTGAAATTCCAGAAGAGCTAGAAAGGCTCAGACAGGAGAGGCTCATTTGTCACATATGGCATCAGCTCTCAAACATTTCTTAAGAAAGTCGTTGATTCTACTAAAAACTAGGCTACATCTTAAGCAGGGCTCTTCATTTTTAATTAATTAGATCATTAAAGGTGTTCTGCTTAGGCTGTTTGTTGCCATATGAGAACAGGAGTAGCCAGCCCAAATAGAGGACAACTTAAAACCATGCATTTTGCAGTTATTTAATGGTTGTATTTATTAATATATAAATGAAAAATAGGCTACTTTATCTGTGTTAGTGAAAATAATCACATATGGTTTTACCCTGCCCTATATAGGCTATAGCATAGTATCATATCATCGCATTTTCTTGCAGAAATAATGCAGAGAGAAAATGTCCGACAGACTTTGGAGGAAAGCAGACGACTTTCCGACCGTTCGTCAGCTTGCTTTACGGGAATAGAAACATGCTGGGAGATACAATCATTACCATGGAAACCAATCTTGCCTGAGGAGGATGGGGATGGGGAGGTCAGGACAAGTGGTTGCCTTGGAAACCGCACACATCGCTCACGCTCAGAGCCCTCCCTTAGCGGGCTGACGTATTGCAAAGGGGGTCGACGACTTTAATTGGCCGAAATTCAGCCTCTGGGCTTGACACCTCCCTCCCAACACAGTTCGTGCTCTTAAAGGGGAAATAAAACACAATTTGTGAACCGGGGCTAAAAATACTTCAGCAAAGGATAAGTCAAAATGGTACACGAATATAGGCTATGCAGACTTATTTGGTAAAATGTCGCTGACTGACGCTCCTGCTCTAGAAGTAACAAAACATGGAAAGAGAATTGCGCAACAGACAAACGCAGAAGGGACATGAGAGCAGTTGTTTTTATGGGTGATACAATTCTGCAGCTAGCGCAAAACTCAAAGAAAGACTAAATGTTTGACTTAAAAACTCTCTCCCACAAGAATGTACAGATTACTTTATTATTATTAAAAAAGATCTGTAGGCTAATAATCTAACTTGCAATACGAGATACATTTACATTTTATTTAGGCTATTTGTCAAGAACGTCACTATTTTTTTAAAAGCGCACTCGAAACGTGACCAAATGTAACAAAGCACCAACACACTTTAATAATCACTTTCGTGTGATAAAACAGAATGTTCACAAGTATCCACAGACATAAACATCTTACCGTGTAAAGCACCATCGCGTCATACCGGTAAGTTTTATCTAGGCTACTTCGATTAAGAGAAATATGTTACAGATCAATGCACTTGCCTTGTGGGTTATTCATTTACGCCTTTTGAGATGTGTCAGGATATATTTTTACCTCAGCAGCACTGTCAGTCAAGCTAGGCTACTTGTCGTCAACAAATGTCTAGCTAGAACGTATGGTGGCGTCCGACCCTGTGAAATTGCATCTTGCGATTTATGTTAAGTTGATTACTTTGCCTTTAAGTTCACAAGGCATCCATCTGCCAAGCGGGGAAAGCTCCGCCCTGATATTTCACCCACTGGTCCTCCTGCCACCGGAATGCCCGCGAGTGTCCTGAGCAACGCAAATCACACTTCAAATCCCACAATGCTCCTCCTTTGATAAAAGTGCTTCAGTGACGCCTCAAGACCGGGGAATGTAGTTTTTCTCACGTTCATTTAGTATTACGCTCATTAAAAATAAAAATTATATTTTTGAATTCTGATTATACCTGAGTTTTTCTTATTTGACGACGCAGAACAGAAAACTGCCTTAGGTGAGCCTGTACAATGATTATTAAGGTACTGCATAGTGAGTGTGTTATGTCAATATTAAAGTGTATTTCTGCAATCCATGAATTACATCGTTTTTTAAAGTCAGTAATACGCATTTTAAACGTTCTTTCAACCACTACATTAGTCATACAAACACACACCTTCATGGTAAAGGACCAATAAATAAACAAAATAACTGGGATTAGTGATTTTATATTTAAATTAAAACTATTACCCATCCATGACATTCATCGTAGCCTTAGTTATTCTAAATCAGTAAATATTACTTTCGGATGCTTGCATTGTTGTTGCATGTTTTTGAAATCTTTGTTCTGACCCCACTGAAGGATGTCATTGAGGTATGGAGCAATCATATCTCTCATGGAAGACAATAAGAAAGAGGTGATCACCTCAACTAACAAGAAAACAGTAAATCTTATATTCTCTCTGAAGCGTTTAGAAGATAATTAATTTTTTTTTCTGATGATGGAAGTTTATAGCCACTGACCTCTATCACAACTGGAGAGATACCATTGACTGATGATTCACTGTCGCTGGAGTAGTGTTTATGCTTTTTCTGTTTACCGATAGTCTATATATGAGACTATAGGACATGACAGAACGTGTTGTAAATAAATGTTTTTATGTGACTGTAAAACAAAAAAAAAAACAAAAAAAACAGTTCAAATACTCTATACATTCTGGTGTTCTAGAGGAAGATGCAAGCAAATCTTTATCTGAAGTCTTTCAGATTCAGGTGAGAAATTAGAAAGTGTTTACAAATGTATTTTTTAAACTGTAATACAAATTTAAGGATTGTTCTCACAGCCTTTATATATGTTATCATTTGTACAGTAGATAGTTGCTTCATTTTATATTATTTTTTATATGATAGATAGATAGATAGATAGATAGACAGATAGATACTGTTATGGTAATAGGGAATATATAATAGAATGGTATGGTATGACACTAAATGAGAGGTGAAGCATCTTAATTCAGCTCTATGTTTAGAGGCCCATTAGACAAAATTAGCATGCATTAGGACTAATAATCTACAGTCACTAAATATCTGTGTAGAATTCTGATGTGTCTCAAACTTATTTTGGCATAGCTGGAAAGTCACAGGATATAATGCAGCTGTTCTTTCAAAGGTAGAGAGCCTGCTTATTTGAAAATCTTTAAAATCACATATGGTTAATATGATGAACTACACCCGTGGTTACTCTGCTCGGACACCTGTATGAAATTGAGGAGAACTGGCTTCATATATCCACCAAAAATCACCCTGAGATTAGATGATTAAAAGTACTTACAAAAAAGAAACGTTAGATTGGAGAAGCAGTATAGCATCATTTGCAGATGCCACTTGGTTTGATATTTTGTTTTCTAATGCAATGACATTCATACATTTTTAAAATATCTTAAGTGTCCAAATATTAATATGGAGTGGATGAATGCACTGCTGCACAAGCATGTTGCATGAAAGGATGCAGCACTGGCAGATTTATTAGCTATAGTCAGTATAAAGTTTTCGCCACTCAAAATCTGAATGTCTACATTCCGGTCCGAGGCAACTATATGCATGTATTTCTTTAGTTATATCTTTTACTTATATCTTAGTTATAGCTTACCAATTAGTGCTGAATTACAGCAGTTTATTATTAAATTAGAGCTAATTTTCTAAACCTGTTCAGAAGACTACTACATATTGTTACTGTACCTCATGGATAGTTTTTCTGAAACTATTGTTGTAATGCTGCATGACAGAACTCACTGCAAAAAACATGTATCGATATCACTTCTTATACCATTGCAAACAATTTTACCTTTCTTATGAGGTAATAAGGCATAAGCTTCACTTTGAATTGTAAAAACAGCTTTATTGTTTCTACAATTTTTTTTGCACATTCCATTCTTTTTTTTAATGTAGCTACTCTTTTGGGTGTTCCTGATTTTGGGCATTGTTAAAATGTAAACTTTAGCACACACTGGAGATCTGAGGGTGGGTGTGTGTTCAGTCTCTCTTCAGACTGAAGTGCTGTAGAGAAAGCTCATTCAGATGTATTCTTCTGTAATATTATTGAGTCAAACGTAAACAGTTTGAGTTGAAACAATCTAAGATGATGAATTTATATGACACAGTCCTTTGTGGAGGTTTACAGAATAGTTTCTGTCCTGAAACCCAGTATAGCAGTTTAACAATAGATGTCAACCATTTACTCTGAGCTCATATAAATATCTGTTAAATATTTAACATATTTGTAAATATCTGTTCTGAAATAAATACTCGCTAACTTTTATCATCTTTTTCTTCTTTGAGTCCATCTCAGACATCCAAGTTAAATCAGTGTTGTTCGCAATGTCTTTAATCAGAACTAAAATGTTCTTGCACAAAGAGTCTGAACTGTTTGTATAAACCTCACTAAACTATAAAGAATCAATATTAGAGAAACATAATACAATAATTTTAAGACTAATTAATATGCAATGCATATATAATAAAGTTTATATTACATAGTATGTCAATTACATTTGCTGTCTTTCCGTCTGAATCATCCATTACATTCATGTTTTTCGCATATAAAAAAAATCTGCATGAAATATTTAGATATATTTACATATTTATGACCAATAGTTTAACGTTTCATATGCTGGTACGGTTTGTATGTAAGTTGCAAATGAGTATAACGTTCTTAAAATATCGATTATCCAAAACAGACCTTTTCAACGGCCAGGTTGTAATTACTCATACAGAGTGTTTTTCAGTTGTGTTAAACTTACAGCGCTTAGTACTTTTTAACTTATGAAAGAATAGATTTTAGTGAATTTGTGTCAGATCCTTCAAGCAGTCTCTCCAGCACACATGACAAGAGCAGGCACTCGGATGTACAATGCGCCTCATGAGAACATTCCAGTTTGGTAAAGTCAGTTTGGAATTTGAATAGCACAGAAGAACCGCCAAATATTTAGATATATTTACATATTTATGACCAATAGTTTAACGTTTCATATGCTGGTACGGTTTGTATGTAAGTTGCAAATGAGTATAACGTTCTTAAAATATCGATTACCCAAAACAGAGAAAATTTAGTTTTAATGACCTTTTCAACGGCCAGGTTGTAATTACTCATACAGAGTGTTTTTCAGTTGTGTTAAACTTACAGCGCTTAGTACTTTTTAACTTATGAAAGAATAGATTTTAGTGAATTTGTGTCAGATCCTTCAAGCAGTCTCTCCAGCACACATGACAAGAGCAGGCACTCGGATGTACAATGCGCCTCATGAGAACATTCCAGTTTGGTAAAGTCAGTTTGGAATTTGAATAGCACAGAAGAACCGCCTCTTTGTGACTGGACGAGATCAAAACCTCTGGGTGGAATTTGCTTGTCACTCAACGGTATTCTCGGCTTCTGATTGGCCGGAGGCGAAGTGGGCGGAAAGTTCTTCGCCATATATATACTATGGCAGCAAGCGCAGGCTAATGATTGCCTACGCTCACACGCTGAGGCAGAAACGACCACGTTCAATGTTTCTCCACAGAGCTGACTTAAGCCGTCGTCCCCGCACGAAATATCGTGATTCTGACTAAAAGAAAGTTTGTCCTTCGTCGGAGAGGTGGGAGAACATCACGACCCCCGACCATGATCAACACCATGGAGTGTTCAGTGGATGCACAAAGTCTCATTTCGATATCTTTAAGGAAAATCCACAACTCTCGTACGCAGAGAGGAGGAATCAAGCTGCACAAAAACCTGCTGGTCTCCTATGTACTGAGGAACGCCAGGCAAGTGTACACGAACGAGAAGTACGCCGAAATCTATAGAATGCAGCAGTACGAGGAGGTGATGACCGTCTGCAACGAGATCCAGGAGCTGAACCCTCTCGATCTGGTGGAGGACTGCGAGGAGCAGACGGGGGACTGCTGCGGCAGCGCGACCGAGTCGGCGAGCCTCTGCGGTGCGCTCCTGCCCGTCAGTCACCAGGCTCCTTCGGCGCAGCACATCCAGCCCAGCAGCGCCTGCTCGGTGCCCCTAGCTCTACAAAGCGAGGAGGTCTGCAAAGCGCCGGACCCCTCGTTCTACCGCAGCTGCTGCGCGGAGGTCTACCCCGTGTCTAACTGTGACTTTTCGCCGGTAAACAGTATGCACTGCAACAAAACTACAGTGCTCGATTTGGACACGCATGTCGTTACCACAGTAGAGAACGGGTATTTGCATCAGGACTGCTGCGCTTCGCTCCAACAGTGCTGCCAGGGCGCGCAGAGCCCGGCCAAGAAACGTAAGCTTGACTTTGAGTACTACGTGTCCGAGATCGAGGAGGTACCGGATTTTACGCCGTGCAAAAGAGCGAAATTTGAGGACTCTTCATACGCGAGCACGGAGCCCTTGGACACGTCGAACATTTCCAACCTCATCTCGATCTTCGGCTCGGGGTTTACGGGACTGGTGAGCAGACAGGCGGACTTGGAGCAAGCCTTAAACGGACAGTTCTGTAGCAAACAAGCCCTGGCGAGTTTAGGGGCTTGGACGAGAGCTATTGTAGCCTTTTGACTCTGTGGTTAATGCGAATACAGATACTTTATGAAAAAATTGTACAAAGTCTAAGACAAATTGACTTTTATTTTTGCAGCAAAGTTATTTAAGCCTTTTTATTTGGGTTTGTTGTTAGTTTCGTTTCAGTGGGGGAGGCGGACAGTGGTTGTAGCCTACCACTTGTGATGTATCCTTTAAAACAAATGTCGATAGTACAACAAGCGTTTTAAAACCAAGTTGAATTTCGTTGCCTTAAACCCAACGCAGACTGCTAGCTATGGCCACAAACATTGAAAGTCTCTGAATGTTTCGCTCGTGGATTGTTTCTTTTTTCTCTCCCTTCCCAGGAACTTTCACAAAGATGTATTGTAAAATAACATTACAGCCCATGTAATGTTGGGAATAACAGGCTGCAAACGGAGAAGCCTATACCCACTGCACGCTTATTTCTCACACAGAACATAACACTTTAAGCAGCCGTGTCACATTTTCTAACGTTTTAACGACTACAAGTTTACCAGTAGAACAGGCTACAACAACAAGACTATCTGAGCTCGTGCTACAGGAAGAGGACTGGCTTACAAAGACTACATTCTGTAGTAGGCTATCACACAAGGCAATCAAGTAGGCTAATGAAGGTGCAATATTTGAACCCCCTCCCTGTCGCAGTTTGTTGTTTTCTGTATTCTGAAATGTGCTGTTGAACGTGGCGAGGACTGGTGCGTTTTGTTGACTGCACTGACCTACAGCTCCAGTTCCTCTGTGTGTGTTTGTAGTTCGTCTATGCCAGTCACCTCATCAACACTGAACGTTGGGGCCATTAATTAACACTACAACTCCCATAATGCACGCCGTGATTTAATCTGCCAGGTATTTTTGTTGACTATCCAGTCTCCAGCGTTAACCATTTCCCGCCCCCTTACTCTCAGAAAAAGTCTAAGCCTTCACAGTAATTCATGAACCAAGAGTGTTCATTATAGCTTCCTTAAAATGTAGGCCTGATGATATGGAGCTTGGCTCAATTAAGCAACACAACAGATAGGTTACATGCAAAATCCAACATCCTTAGCACGTCTCATCAGCCATATCCACAGTAATCGAGTTCATATTCATTATATATTTTCCACACCTCACTTTAACAGAAAATCTTAAGACTTTTTAATCAAGCATTAGCCTACATAACTAAATGGCAACGGTTTCTAGAACTCAGTGGTTCCAACATGCCCAATACTGTGCATTTAAGTTCCTAAATGAATATTCTCTGTATTGTTTTGGATCACCTGAAATTGAATTTTAGATATATGTCATTACCAGCGGGATATTAAACTGACACCTGCAGGCCAAGAATAGAACATCTAATGAAGAAAAGGAAAGTATACTTATACACACCATAAAGAAAATAAAACATTAGCATATCATTCAGTAAAGCCTACATTCAAAACTAGGGTTTTGAAGCAAGGACCAGACCCCTAAAAGCAAACCTTTGCCTGACACACGCGTCACGTCCTATTGGCGGGCACTGTGTTCACTTTTTCTTTTTCTTTTTTAGCCAAAAACTCTCGCTTAACTTGCAGACTGTGTTATCTCTGCTGTATGCCACATGGTGGTGTTCTTCAAAATCAATGAATGAAGGTATCAGAGCGCCTATGTAGCGGCACCTCGGGCTGACCTCGAATCCGCTGCTCCCTGCAACCCCCTCCACCCTCCCCTCCCTGTCCTCTCTCTGGTCTCTCTCTCTCATCTCCAGCCGAAACCTCTCGACTCCTCTCAATCTGAGATACCGCAGTACACCCGACACATCAACGTCCAACATGCATAGGCTGTTATCAAGTCGTTGTCATGGCTATTTTCGAAGAGCTTTTAAATTTCGCTAAAAACGCAGGTAATTCGGTTGCGCGTTATGTTGTGTAGTAACTACATTATAACGAGGCGTTTAAAACCGTGCGAATATGTTGTACGGTTGCATCGAGTTTGGTTTGCATTGCGACGACACGTCTGTGAAATTACTGAATGATTCAACAAGGTTAAATTAATGTCGGCTATATAATGAGCGTAAAACGTTATGTTTGAGACTTTTTTTTGCGTTTATTCCCCCCCGAATAGGCTGATTTTTGGGGAATGGTGTCTATGCTAGCGTTACCAAATCTATTTTATAAAAAGACCGTTTGTTTGTATATTCGTTTAATTTTTGACAGGGCGAAGCACAACCGGGTCTGTGGTGTGTGGCGAGCTCCTCCGCGTGGCCAACGCGGGAAACGCTACCGTGGAGAGCGAATGCAGATTTTCTCATTTTACATGATGGAAGGATCCGTGCGCCTTCAATTATACACGCACACAGAACATTCAACATAGATAGCGCGTTTCATTAGTATGTGGACGTGATGTATGTACTAAATACACCTCTGTTTACACCTTCCAAAATGAGCAGTCTTGTGAAACGGGCTCAGTGGTAACATCAAATGTTAATGAAGACAAAAGGCACGACTTTAATCTTATCTTATCTCAACTGCGCCTGTTGAACTCAGCAGTGAAGCCTGCGTCTGAATACAGTTGAATAGAAACGGGGGAGGCGGATGGGTGTTGGGGGTAAATTCGACATGCGTTCATGTCAATTACTCAGCAAGCCGTGCGGAGTTTCACAGTGGGGCGGCTGGACTACAGTGACTGGGCAGATGCTGAATTTGGCAACCACTGAAAATGACTCGACTGAAACTACAGAATGTGAATTGGCCTGGCCTGCATGTAGGTTTTGTTAAGACAACAATAATTAAATAAATAAAATCATAATAATAATAAAAACCTATAGAACCATATTTGCGTCAGGAATGTCGTTTCTTTATATAACAAAACTTAAAATCACCTTATGGAAAGCTTTTTTTAGCATCACGATTTCAGGTTTAAATGTACATATATAGACATAGAATGACCATTTTACCTGAAATCATAAACATAAAAAAAGAATAATAAAAATATTTGCCATTTGTCCTTCCTATCTTTTCCCTTTGAGGTAATGAAACCTTTTATTTGAATTATATACAGCTTTAGATGAATTATAGCATGTCACATAACAGGACACTGCTGAAATACTTGAAATTTGTGTGAACTTGAAAATGCTTGAAAAAATACTTGAAATTTGTGTGTATTGCGATGAGGAAAAGAAACCACAAATTGTTAAACCTGGTAGGCCTCTGTACAAGTATAAGAGTCACAGTGTTAGTGATTAATTAACTTGAAACTTAGTTGTGTTGGTTGGGAAGCAGATGAACAGTATGTGTTATGTCCCATTATTAACTCTGTTGTTCCATTCAATCTCAAAAATTATTTTTATTAAATACTCTCCATGGACACTCAGAAAGCCAACTGTAAAACACGAATGATTTTGATGATGGTTCTTCTTTTGAAACTGAGACTAATATGGATCTGGTTGCAAAAAATGGTTTAAGCAAATCCTTAGAATAATCAATAATGTAATTTTAACTTATATATCTTAATTTAAAGCATTGTTTGCAGCTGGCTGCTGGCATCAAGCTATAGGAATGATCTTGTAACATTTAACACCCAGAGCTGCGATTCCCAAAAGCATTGTAATCCTAAGTAGATCATAGAGATCATTGGTGCCAATGGTTTCAAAGGCCTACAAAGCATTTAGGAAAGGCCGCCCAGGTCTGTTAGTTCCATATTAACCCATGGAAAACAAAAAGGCTGGATTCTTGAAAATACGGTTCATCAATCTAATGTGCTTAATAAATATTAAATAAATAATAAATATTTCTGCTGACGTAAAAGTGTTCACAGATGAATTGCCCGGTTCTAATGGTAAAAAGAGTTATTGTATTTGAGTAACAAAAGCTTTGCACCAATATTTCAGTCATTTTAACATGCAGACTGTACCGTTCTTTATGATGTGCCCTCTTGTGTTGGTTCTGAAGCAAACCGAAATCATTTATTTACACAAAATGAAGTTTAGAAATTAAATATACTTTACTAATGTTGCATCATGCTAAACTGCTGGAACCAAATTCATTGCTTTAAATTAGCAAACAGAAAACTAATGTATTAGCTACATGTGGCGGTTTAGAAACTAAAAGGGTCTTTTTGGCATTTTACTCATCTCATTTTCAGTTAAGTGAATATGAAAGAAACAAGCACAGTCAAAAATGTACAACTAAAGTGGTTGACAGCTTATTAATGTCTTACACAGGTAAAAATGACACTTATCAAAACCATTCACAATACCACATGCCTCAGCAATCTTTGATAAATGAACAGCAAGAAGTTCACTATAAGTGCCTTTTGAGACACCGATGCTCCATGAACTCACAAACTCCCACACCCACACACACATTATTGTTCATTGGCTTCAGATCTTTGCACACAGGAAATAGAATCCATTAAACCAAAACCAAGCCTTCAACCGTTCATCGTGACGAGCTCTTTCTTTATATACACATAAATAAATATAAATGCCAATCCAGATGAAAATGTATGTGCATAACTGCGTTGAGAGTGCTCACTGCAGGTGTCCAAGTAGCAGTTCAATTTCCTGCTTGCAGGGAATAGCTAAATAAAACCATACAGACAAATTGCGTCACTTAAAGTGGAATATCAGAGGTGGGATTTCATATGCAGAACTAGTAGATTGTGAAGAGCAGGGCTGCTTAGATCTACCGTTCTGCAGAGTTTAGTTCAACTCTACTCAAATACTCCTGAACCTGATAATCTAGGTCTTCAGATTCACTGAAACCTTTTAGGGTTGAATGTATAAGAGCAGGTTTGGGACTGAACTCTCCAGGAAAGTAGATCTTCAGGAGTCAGACCAAGCACCTCTGGTGATGAGAATGCATATTTAGGTTTGTTAACTGGGACTGAAGCGGTTTCATACGAAGTTGAAGTTTGGTTGTGCTCTCTGATGAGGTACAAATTCTTTTTCTTGTCTCTCATGGTTTGACTGGCTGGATGGAGAGCAGGCTGCCAAACTTGAAATGCTGGATGACGGGGAATTTTTCTAGACACTGTGAGAGGATGACAGAGAAAGACTTTGCTAGTATCAGTCAACTTTACAGCAAGAAAATGTCTAATGCTATGGTCTCCAAATAGAATAAGACTATATACAGATGATATATATCCACATATACTGCTGTTCAAAAGTTTGGGGTCAGAATGATTATTTTTAATGTTTTTGAAAGAAATCTCTTATACTCAGCAAAACTGCAATTATTTGATCAAAAATAGTATTATTGTGAAATATTATTACAATTTAAAACAACTCTTATTTTAAATTATTATAAAATGTAATTTATTCCTGTAATGGCAAAGCTGATTTTTTTAGCAGCCATTACTTTAGTCTTCAGTGTTACATGATCCTTCAGAAATTATTCTAACACTGTGTCCTAACTACAATCGACACGACAAGATTCCAGCGACAAACAATTTGAGTGTTTGTCACAGCCAATCAAAAGCGTGTGTGGGCGGGCTTTCTCTGGAAGCGTACTGCACTCGCAACGAAATTTACGAAGTTTACAATCAATACAAAGATTGTTTGAAGTTTACAATTTAATTCATAAATATTGAACCTTTTTAACATTATTAAAAGTACATGCTGAGTGACTGATACCATCTTTAGTTATGGAACATGCTTGTTAGTTCGCATTGATTTCACAGTTTAACGTAACCTACATCTTTGCTTTAATTTCAAGATCTGAGGTAAACTATCTATTGTTGCTTTCAGTATGGCTTTAAATGTCACGCAGAATGATATTCAAACTCACATTAAACACTTTCAACACTGAATAAAGAACATAATGAGTACCTGAGATTATCAATAGTTTGTATGTTGTTGCTCCAGCTGCGACGTTGCAGAAATGGAAACCGTTTCTAAAATAGAAATTGCACGTGTCGCCATCACGGCTGATTGGGAAAAAAACTCGGATTAACTTGGAAAAGATACCTTTTATCGCGTGTAGTTAGGACACAGTGTAATACACTGATCTGGTGTTTAAGAAAGATTTCTTATTATAATCAATCTTGAAAACTAGAGATGTACCGATTCCAATTTTCTTGGCCGATTCCGATTTTCTTTCTAAGAACTATAATTGACCGCATATAAAAACAAAAATCTATGCAAATGTCAATGCAAAAATTATTTACATAATAAAAGAAATTCTTAAACGTTACAATTCCCCCAATCTGGACTAAGTTACAGATTTTCTCTCACTTAAACAACTCTCAAAATAAAGTGCCCTGTGACTGGAAAGAGGAAGAAATAGTTAACTTAAAATGTGTTGCTGTATGTAACAATACAGATGTCATTTCCCACTATGTTTATAAATGGTCATTTTTTCCCCCTAACCTTATTAAATGTGTCATCTTTCACATCAAATTCTTACTTTGTTTCAATTAATTCAGTTAGAATAATAAGAAACTCTAGAGTTATTACAGAATCAGAATGAGCTTTATTGCCAGGTATGTTTACACATACGAGGAATTTGTTTTAGTGACAGAAGCTCCACAGTGCAACAGAATGGCAGTGACAAGACTAGGATGCAGATAACCATTCAAATGAAATTAGTATTAACAAACTCTATCTTTCCACTGCTGATGAGTGTCGTGTTGATATTGATATTCGGGTAAACATCATGGCCGTATAATGATCTAAATCATATTTTGTAAATATCTTTTTTTTTTCTACCGCAGTATGCATCTATACATTTCTGTGAGTTACTTTGTGTGTGCTGTCTCTCTCACACACTCACTCACAGGCTGTGCAAGCCTCATCTGGCACGACATAAATACATTATCAGTCCCCGTTTACACTGAATGCAATTAAAATTAGAATCATTCTCACGCGAAAGGACATGTTTTCACGCGACTGTGAGTGTGCGCGTGGCTGTGCAATAAAAGGATCGGCTTGGAATCGGCAATACGTGAGACTGACCGGCCGGTCACCGATCCGGGCCGGTCATGCGAAAAATCGGCCGATTCCGATCACTGGCCGATCAATCAGTGCATCTCTATTGAAAACAGTTGTGCTGCTTAGTATTTTAATGGAAATCTTTTGCAGGATTTTTTTAATAAACAGAACATTCAAAAGAACAGCATTTATTTGAAATAGAAATCTTTTGTAATGCTTTAAATGTCTCGACTGTCGCTTCTGATCAATTTAATGCATCCATGCTGAATAACAGTCTGTGGAAAGCTCTTGAAGTGTACAGGATCCTCAAACTACACATAAGGCCAATGAAGACGAGAAGCAAGGGCCTCTCAGTATGCATTTCAATGCTAAAAAGTAAAATTGAGACAAAAGCACATTGAAATGTTGCTCAAATACAGAATTAAAACCTTTCATATATATATATATATATAACATCCAAATGAATAGCTTTCATACTCAGAAAAAAAAAACATCTCTTTAACTTGTATTTAACTTGAAAGACATTACAGTCATGAGTCCCTGGCTGACGGAGTCAAAGAGAGAACGAGAGTGTGATATATACGGGGGTGGGGAAAGACAGACAGGGCGAGAGAGAAAGAGAGAGAGAGGGAAGGAGGAGGGGAATTTGCAGACAGACTGGCCCCTCAGTGCAGAGCGAAGAGAAGGGGGAGGGAGCACAGCCGTCTTCTCAACAACACAGGATGTGGGCTTTGGAGGAGGGGGTGGGGCACTCGGTTCTTCCCCTCGAACACACATGCTTGCTCAATTAACTCTTTCAGCCCTGGTCTGAAAACTTCACAAACTGTGAATCCACCGCTTGGCATTTGTAATGACGCATATATAAATATCACATGTAGACTGTGAGTGGGTAGCCTGCAATTCTGCTTTCGGAATAGAATGTTTATTCGTATATTTCTTTTTAGTTGTGATAAAACAGGGTTTAGTGTACCAACTACTGATGTACCATTTACACACTTTATATAAGGAGTCACTATCACACCAAGTTTACTCCTGACATTTAAAGGTGTTTACAATACCATGATACTTACTTCCGCTTTATACATTCGTATGAGACCTTGATTGACTTTGGACCAAGAAGGAACAGCGCTGATGTTCCAAAGCTGATTCGAGTGTTCGGCAAAAGGTCCTGTTTTCATCTAAAAGAGGAAAAATACGTAGTGATTAAGAAGATGATAGCAAACTTAAGATATACAGTGCAATCAGCATTAAAGCTGGATTTAATGGAGCAATTTGAAACCGAACAATTCTACTTTGAATAAGATATTTCACTTTTAATTGTGGTGGAAAGTTGCTAAGAAAAAAATACATTTTATTCGGAGAAGAAAAGAATAAATTCTTATGTTTGTGCGGACCACAGATCAGATCTGTCAAATACCAATACAACAATCGTTATGAAAGTGGTTCTTCAAATTAGTTGCAGAAACGTAAAGGTTACTAGAAAACAAATAAACAAACAAATGAACAGAATTTAGCACTACTATTTGCAAAATAGTATAAACACTACTAAACTAAAACAAACATTATAAAGTTACTGAAAATCAAAGTTCGTAGAGTTTATACAATAAATAATGTTTCTGACTGCGGAGGAAATCAAAATGCACTGCTGTTCAAAAGTTTACGGGGGATAAGGTTTGTTTAATATTTTTTGAAAGAAATCTCCTATGTTCACCAAAGCTGCATTTATTTGATCAAAAATACAGTAAAAGTTTTGTGAAATATTATTACAATCTTAAAAAGCCGTTTTCTATTTTAATATATTTTAAAATAAAACTAATTTCAAAAGAACAGAATTTATTTAAAATAACATTAACATTATAAATGTCTTAACTGACAGTTATGCATCTATTGCATCCCTGCTAAATAAAAGTATTCACTCTTTTTAAAAAATATTACTGACTCCAAACTTTTGATTGATAGTATATATGTGTGAAGTAAATAAACATAATAACATTATAATAACATTATCAAAAGATTATTAACTCTTCTGCAGTATTGGTAATTTGACAGTCATTATCAATTCACTGTACTATGAAGTCTATTCATGAGAGTTTATGAGAGAGAGGGGCTTGTGGGCTGCCCTTGGGAAAGAGCACTTTATGAATGGCAGTGCTGTGTAGCTTTACTCCACACACACACACACACACACACACACACACACACAAACACTGCTGTGACTCTACCCAGTAACAGTCTCTAAGTGTCTCCTTCAGCTTATAGAGAGGGAGTGATTGGTGTGTATTTTTGTAACTAATTGCTGTAGATGAATTAGGAGATGAGTACTAGATTTTTTATATTTATAAGTGGGGGGAGAGTGAGAGGGGGAAGAGAGGACAGCAAAAAGGGGAGATGGCACATTTGATATGAAAGAGCGTGTCGAATTCCTTTTTTTAGTCGGAAAGTAGGAAAGTATGTCAAAGCTTTTGTTCCACTTCTGGAATCGTGTGTCCATTTAAGGAAGAGAGCAAGTGGACTGAGATGGGGCGAGCGGGGTGATTTCAGCTGTGGGGAAGGATTCGTGAGAGAACGTGCACAAGGACGATTTATGAAGCACCTTGG
>NW_015659224.1:516823-529017 GCF_001515625.1 Sinocyclocheilus rhinocerous
ACACACACACACACAAACACTGCTCTTGTCAAGCCAGACTTTCCAGAGACCTACTAGCCCCACAAAGAGGAATGGAGAGAAGGAAAGGGAGGAGAGAAAGAGAGAGAGACAGAGGAAAGAGAAAGGAGGGGGTGGGCCCTAGGGGCCTTAGGAGTGATTCACAACAACGTGCAGGGAAGGAAGGAAATGACTCATGTGAGTGGAGTCCAAACACAACCTCCATGAGAGAAAGAGAGTTTTAAACTATATATTGTAAGTATTTACATGAATGGAACTGCTGAGTTTTTGTTTGCGTGTGATCTAAATTTCATCCTCCCAACAAAATGAAAATGAAAGGAAAAATGGTCTTTCCACGAGCAGACGCCATGAGATGACACACACCTCATTGATGAATTTAATGCACTCCAGAAACATGTAGTCTTGGTGGTACTCGTTTACAACCTTCTCCTCCACAAAGTGTCTGGGCTCCAGGGTTGGGTGGTCTACACACAACACATGAACAAACACACTTCAGTTACACAGTGTGACCACTAGGTGTCTCCATGTTAGTCACTGCAAACAACAATGAATTTAGCCGTTAACGTATACTAAAACTTTTAAAAACTGTAATAAAACTGAAATTAAATGTAAATATTAGATAGAAACTTAAATGAAATTGGACATTTACAGAAACTGAAGTCTATGTAATAAAATTACTAAAATTGACACAAATATTAAAGCTAAATAGAAATACAAACAAAAATCATAAAAACAACAAAAGCACATAGAATTACTAAAACGTAAACTAAATATTATAATAGTATCTAAATAATATGAAAATAACACAGTCTAGATCTAACAAAAAGTTGAGCTTGCTGTTGTTAAAGACTAAAAAAGGAGGCATATCCAGGCCAGGACACATTATCAATAAAATGGGCAACAAAGAATGAGTCGTTACCTATAAGCTGTGAGCTCCCCCATATGAAGGGAAGGAATTGAAAGTCGTCAAGACCCCACACACCCTGACTCCCTGCCGGCTCCATCCTATACGTCTTCTGCAGTTTGTGCATCACTTGCAGATACCTACGGCAATAGGATCATAATGCTTAATGCAAATGAGTTCTTCACAGTTTTAGACCATCAACGACCATGCATTAGTGTGCAGTAAAGTGCAGACTTGCTGGAAGGTACAGATTTAAAGTATTCAAAATAAGAAGTCAAGCAATAAGATGCACTAACTTGTCAAAAACTTTAAATATGATGGCCAGCTGGTCCTCCATGCGCAGAGCTCCCACCTTACAAAGACAGCAGAGGAACGCAGCAAATGCCGCCTCATGACCTGCACACAGAAACATGTTATTTCTTATGCTAAATAATGCAACCAGCGCTTCCCTACATGGCTGAAGCGGTTCTACAGCACCACAGCATTTTACCTGATTGGTGAGCTTATAGTCTGAATTGGATGTGATGAGATAAAATGGCACTGTACCACAAAATAATGGCAAGGCAATTCTATTTCTATTTGCATCTTCATTGCTGGCTACACTCAAAAACAAAATATACAGCATGAGCGGTGTAATTTAATTAACAAATAATTGACTCTCACGAATGCTTTCAGTGTTATCAGTGTGAATCATGTCAGACTTTATATGAAACAAGAACTGTTTAGCAATTTTATTTTGTAATTAGTAATTAGTAATCCTAAAATCTGTATCTGAATCGTGTTAAACTCTCAAAAGCGTCCAAATGTTTTGTGTTTCAACAGCACCCTCTAGTGATTATCCAGAAGAACAACATTAAATACATTGATATTTGTATATAATGGACCCTTTTCACATTTCCAGAGTTCTCTGAATGTCATAGTTTGGTAAACTTCTACAGTGGTAAACAGAAACTACAGCTAATATAATTTTTAAATAAAATTCATGACAGTGCCTCTATGACTTTACAAAAGAGGAAAAAATATTGAGAGATCGATTACATTGGTCAGAAGAGAGATGTCAAATTTGCCATCACTCCCTCAGCCGCTGTATTAGAAACACTCATGCAACTGTGTTAAATAGTATAGTTAAAAGTATAGTGTTATAAATACACAATTTTTTTACTTAACTGTGAAAATGCAATCACAGTCTGTAAAAAGAGTCCATATAGCTGATGTTTTGAAAGTAAAAATCTAAAAGACTAGTTCATGTTTTGTCTTTATTATTCTCTCTGATGTGACAGTTGAATTTATTAATGAGTGATAGATAAAAGTGTGAAAAGTTATCATTTCTCTTCAAAGACAACTATGGAAAAACACACATGCACAAACATATAAGAAATACAATGAACACTTATATTTGTCTTTCCCCACACAGACCTGTGCCATAGTCAATCCTGGTGGAGTTGCCCACAGCCTCTTTCAGGTAGACCGCTATCTCTGGAGCAGCATCATGACGCTCTGATGGCAGAATGGCTGTGACCAGAGCCTCTGCTTCCTGCACACACAAAACACTGTTACAGCATTTCACCTCATACGAACAGCACAGAAATGACACATTGCTATCAAAAAATATTCACCTTAACCAATCATCTCATTCAAATACTGCACTAAAACAAAATCAGTTTTAATTTGAAGAAACACAACAGAAGAAGAAATAATCAAATGGATGGTGAATATTTTCTGAAGGCACTGTATGCTTAAAGTTAGTAGCAATACTTGGCCAAGAATTGATGCCAAAGCAAATTAAACCAGCATAAAGGTAAACAATGGTCATATACATATACAGGCACTCACCTGGTCTAGTTTAGCATACCATGTGCGGTAAGCTTTATTGCCGAAGCGAGAAGGCTGGTCGATTGGTGGCGTCTCATCGATCCAACGATCTAATGTTGCCAACATAGCAAGCAACTTCTCCACTGTCTAATAGTAAAGAAAAGCATGCAAGCATATTTTTATGAGCTGATCCATGAACATGCATTATTGTGATCAAATCATATGTACCAATTGCTTCATCTGTTACATACACACCAACATACAGCAGTATAGAGAAAAGCAGGACAGTGACCCACCTCAGACACCTGGTATTCACATGTAAGTTTCTTTCTCTTCACACCCTCATTCAGGGTCAGAATGAATCCCATGTAGTCTGCATATGCCTACTTACACAAAACAGAAACATGCTCAAATGCAAGCAAAAGAAGGTTTAATGACTTTTAAGGGAGATGTTAGCAAGTAATATATATTTATTTTAAAAAATTACCAATAAAATTATTATTATTGATCGAATTATTTAATTAATTATTATTATTAATTATGCCTTTGCAAAAAAAAAAAGTTGTGATTTGTTTTACTGAAATTTTAAGTCATTTGGTTGTGTGATTTCAACAAGGCTGCCCTCAATCTAGAATAAAACAGCTCTTTACAGGCCAGAAATGTTCATTTCTGTATTTACACATTTCTAATGAGGAAAAACACTGAGTGCACCTTTAACAGGAGTAATATATGCAGAGGTTCTCATAACTTTTATTTTTTAGGACTGTCTCTTTAAAATGTAATGGTGCTGCTGCTGCAACTAGCCACACAACAAAAAGTGTGTCAAACAATAGAGATTCCTATTCAAGGCTCTAGACTCATTCTTCCCACTGGTCGCTCTTTTGCGACTAACTTTCTCAGTTGGTCGCACGAGCATATAATTTGGTCGCAATTTTTTTTCCTGGTTTTTTTTTTTTTGCTACAACATGGGATTAATCAATGCATGCTGATGAACTTTTATCATAGTTTATAGTTATATGGTAACGAAAGTGTTCAACATTCAACCCCGTTCTTTTACATCAGTATTATTTGTGATTTAAATTTTGTGAACGGGAATTCCTCTTTTGCTGTGTAATAAGCCGGACTTTGGATGCTTTCACTTTCACTTCACGAATTCGCGATCTTGGTGTCACGACTAAAACAAAAGATTGATTCATTGTTATTCTTAATTAAAAAGCACAACAACAAAAAAAAACAGTAGGCTATAATGACAAACTAGCTTACATAACGTTTATTAACAAAAACGAATAAGATGAGGCATGGCATACACCACATGCTGTATTATATACCGACTAATACATTACAGAACGTTTAGCAAACACTGAGGAATCAAATAAAAAAACCCCACAAGAATACCAACATGTTCACCTTCTCTGGTTTAAGAAGCGGTCTTTTACATCACTTTAGTGTGAAAACCAAATCCTCCGTCTGCCATCATTTCCTCAATATTTGCATAATTTTTGACATGCGCAGCGCACACCTGAAGCGCTCGTACTGAAAAGCACCTCTCTTCACGTGATCAGTGAAACTGATTCCTGCTACAATGTGCCGCAGCTCTGCAGCACACTGTATGGAGCAGATGCTTTGTTTGAAGCAGCACAGACCATGCACTCGCACAAATGCGACCACGTCAAATTTTAACTCGCACATTTTCAAATAATGGTCGCAGTCTAGAGCCCTGCTATTATTATCTTTAAACTCCAGAGATACTGAGAAAAGAGACTGATAATGAGCTATTTTTTTCATCTCTCAAAGTAGCAGATAAACTGCTCTTAAATGGGTTTAACCACATACCTGTGATCTTTTCCATTTGCCCATATCAGGCACCATGCTGATCTCCTTCTTTGGCACCATGAAGCTGAAACTGACAGGATTGGGAGGCTTGTCATCCTCATAGGAGGAGCCTATGCAAAAGACAAAAAATATGATGGACAAATCCAAATTTAGTGTCAAATTAAAATTATATTAATAGTACTAATAATGACACTAATAAGAAATGATAGCAACTTGTTAAAAGTGGTTTCTGCAATTCTATATATATATATTTTTTTTTTTCTTGTAACTTAATATACTGGTTATAATTTATTTTTAAATACTTTCAAAGGACATGTCAGGTCCGAAAATAATAATTTATCCAGACCACAAAAAATACCAATACCAATTATCATCAAAACATTAGGTTATAATAATACAAAAGGTTATAATTCCCAGCATTTATATGGTAATCTGACAGAAAGGATTGAAGAAGTAATAGTAGTCTCACACATCTCACCTAACGTATTAACTATTAATGTTAATTACACAGTGGCAGAATTTGTATTTCTTGTGGGTTGGTAAGAGCACTTCATGACTTTGTGTGGCAATGAACACAACACTTCAGTTTGTGTTTATTAAGAGCTGGGGTACAAATAAAGTTTAAAAAGTTATAAAAAAATATCACAAAAATGTAACAATGTCTAAACACAACATTCTGTTGTTTGACTTTTTTTTTTTGGCATACCAACAGACTTTAATTTTAATTTGTTTTCATACATATATTTCTATGTTATAATAATTCATATTATAACAATTTATAAAAATTATAAATAATCCAACGATAATATAAAAGGTAGTCTGAGGGTGTACCCAAACCTGAAAGACTTCATTTGGTTCTGATCAGGAAATATTAACCTATAACACTGTCCTAAAGACACAATTTTCCTACTTCTCTTAACAAAAATAACACATTACATTTATATGCAAAGTTAGTTTCCAGAATACACTGTCAATGGTAAATTATCTGAATATTGTTCTTTTCTTTTTTTTTAAACAAAAACTTTCCAACATCTCATTATACATAAAAATATCAGAATATATCAACATGCTACACTAGAACTGACAATTTCATATGTTCAAGAGTAGGCTTGCCCAACTAAGTTTAAAACTAAATGTGTTCAACCGCTATGTCCATCACCCTCACTAAAATATATTTTAAACAGCATTGTAAGTACATTAATATTGCAAATACATATTAATATTGGGTCATTTGTTCGCAGAAAAGGCGTTATAAGCTATATATTCGCCACGGCGCAGAGCTGTCAGACTCTCATCGATTCATTACATGAGGCGCGGTGGGTGAGCCCACAATTAAGCGTTTTTCCTGCACATATGCACATCCCTTTCACCCCTTCAGGTGTTGAACAACAGCATATATATAATCTGCAGATATCACTGGTATCTTCGCTTTTGAATTATACGTGTATAAATGAAGGATTGATTGATGTGAGTTACCTGACGGCTGCTCAGTCTCCGCCATGTTTGCTGTGTGAACATGAAAACACGACCCTTCAACTCTCTTCTTCTTCTTCTTCTTCTTCTTCTTTGGAATTTTTTGGCGTATTCCGCACCATAGGCACATACCGCCACCAACTGTTTCTAATCATACATGGATGATAGTCCCGCCTTCCCTTCAACTCTCACCCGCAGTTTCGCGTAAAATGTAAAAAAAAAAAAAAACTTGATCAGCGAATGTAACTTGACGTGAGAAAATGTAACTTTTTTATTAACAAGAACAAATTACATGTATTTGACAAATATTATATATAATATAAACAATAAACATTATACATTATATAAACAATTATGCACTAGAGGGGCTGTATACAAATACAAATGTATAGAAAAATATTAAAGCGTTTACAAACTTTCACCGTTTTAATTGCTTTTTGTGTCATAGAAAATCGTACAGTATCAATATAATGCTTAATTTCCTTCCTAAAATAAAAAAGTTTTATTTATTTATTTTGCAGGAGAACATACATTTGTGAATGTGAGAAAATGTTACTGCATCTATTGTATGATTTGTAAACATGCGTAATATGTAAATGTAGTCTATTATTTCACAATTTCAATTTTAGAAATCAAAGGACGTATTCTTAACTTAATTATTATCAGTGATTTTTATCTATTTAGAAATTATTATGTTTGTCATTTGTGACGTATTATTATTTAGTAAGTACATACGTTATGCGTACAATTTAAGTATATTATAGTGTTGTGTTGTCGCATACAATTACAGGAAAGTAAAAGCAGAGTTAATGGAAATCTTAGTACAATGTTCATTTGGGAGGAGAAAAGGTATTGGGATATTAAATTGTGGACCTTGGAGTCTAATTTGGATTATAAATGTGGAATTTAGTTAATAAATAGATTGAAGGCTTTTTTGTTTTTTGTTTTCTTCAAGATGTTTTAAAAAAATTTTTTTAATTTTTTTATTGCTTGAAGAACATAAATACCAAACAAATAACAGTAAGAAAAATCTTAATACAATTCAAAGAAAGTCCAAATAGCAGCATAACAAAAAATACATGGATAAACAAAATAAACATAACAGGAAAAGCTAAACGTGTCCATGTAAACGTACTTAGTGTTACATGTGTTATTGGAATGTAGGAAATATGAGGAGGAAAGAAGGGAAATGTTTCAAATGCTAAAGAAAGACATTGTAAATGTTAATGTTACGAGGCTTTTAGAAGGAAGTATTTTTTTTATTATTGCTTGAAGAATTTATTAAAGAATCTGCATTTATGAATGAAGTAATTGGCCAAAATCACAATATTATTAACCAAAAATTCAACATCACAATTCCAACAAAAGGACAAATATTTTACAGTTTTAAAATCAAAGTCAGGTATTACATACTTCAAACTTAACCAAGCATAAAGGTCATAATTTTTTTGAGAATTTGCATAAATAAAACAAATGTTCCAATGACTCTATTTCTGCTTCACAAAAGGTGCATCCATTACAATCCAAATTAAACCTGTGTCTGAGGAACTCATTACAGTGATAAATATCGTTAATAATTTTAAACTGAACTTCTTTTACCTTTGGTAGAAGTGGTAGAAGTAGAAATCTTGTTCTAATTTGAACCACTTTATCTTCAGGAAAATCATAGACAAGGAGTCTCAGGAGTCTCTTAGAAGGGAAAGTCTGTGTATTTACTAATGTTCTTAAAACCTTATTATTACAGCTCTGCTCTGTAAAATTAATACCAGAGATGATTAGATTACCTAATCTTGGTATCACAGGTGAATAACACAAAGCACCTTTAATCAGCTGAACCAAACCAGCAGGAACAGCTTTCAACAAAGAAACATATAATTCCTTAGTACAAATAATATTGTATTTTTCACAAAAAACATCATAACCAAGAAAATTTCCATCCCCATCCATAATGTGTACAATGGACCAGACACCTTTGTCCATCCAGTCTTGAAAAAACACAGATTTCCTCTTAATAAGGATACACTTATTATTCCACAAAGAACAACTATGTGGCGAAAAGTTGTGTTTGTATATTAATTTCCAATATAATAATACCTGACTATGAAAAGATGATAATTTACACTTTAATTTTGATGGCTCAAAATCACACCTTAAAAGGAAATCAATGCCCCCAAGAGAATCAAAAATTTTAGAAGAAAAGCTAAACCAAACTGAATGTGTATTTCTAAGGAAGTCTTGGAGCCACCTCAACTTAAGGGTACCATTCATAACATCGAAATCAATTACGTTCAACCCTCCCTCACTGATCGGCTTCACTACATCTGATTTTCTTATATAATGGTGCTTGTTTTTCCAAATAAATTTATACTGAATTTGATTAATGTCTTTTATCCACCTATCAGATATACTCAAAGAAAATGCTGGGTAAATCAACCTGGAAAGTGCTTCTGACTTCTGTATGAGAATTCTGCCAAATATAGAAATATCCCTTTGAACCCACATATTTAAAATATTTTGACTTTTTTTCATATTATCAATCAAGTTACTTTTTTCTCTAATTTTAGGGTCTTTAGTAATAACAATTCCTAAATATTTTATCTCATTTTTTAATGGAATATTGAACAATTGAGATTCAGCATGACTATGAAGTGCCATCAGCTCACACTTTTTAAAATTCAATTGCAGACCAGAAGCTTTTGAAAAATGAGACACCAGATTAGGGCTGCACGATAAATCGCATGCGATATTTAACGCGCATCTTGTCAGTAAAGCCATTCTGTAATCAGCGGTAAATCTCCATCACCTGCGGGCTTTCACATGGAGCAGCATTAACTACACAGAGCCGTTGTTCACAGACGAGCTGCGCAAAAAATCGCGCGAATATGAACGTGGTTTTGCGCAGCTCGTCTGTGAACAACGGCTCTGTGTAGTTAAAAGTTTAAAACTAAATGTGTTCAACCGCTATGTCCATCACCCTCACTAAAATATATTTTAAACAGCATTGTAAGTACATTAATATTGCAAATACATATTAATATTGGGTCATTTGTTCGCAGAAAAGGCGTTATAAGCTATATATTCGCCACGGCGCAGAGCTGTCAGACTCTCATCGATTCATTACATGAGGCGCGGTGGGTGAGCCCACAATTAAGCGTTTTTCCTGCACATATGCACATCCCTTTCACCCCTTCAGGTGTTGAACAACAGCATATATATAATCTGCAGATATCACTGGTATCTTCGCTTTTGAATTATACGTGTATAAATGAAGGATTGATTGATGTGAGTTACCTGACGGCTGCTCAGTCTCCGCCATGTTTGCTGTGTGAACATGAAAACACGACCCTTCAACTCTCTTCTTCTTCTTCTTCTTCTTCTTCTTTGGAATTTTTTGGCGTATTCCGCACCATAGGCACATACCGCCACCAACTGTTTCTAATCATACATGGATGATAGTCCCGCCTTCCCTTCAACTCTCACCCGCAGTTTCGCGTAAAATGTAAAAAAAAAAAAAAACTTGATCAGCGAATGTAACTTGACGTGAGAAAATGTAACTTTTTTATTAACAAGAACAAATTACATGTATTTGACAAATATTATATATAATATAAACAATAAACATTATACATTATATAAACAATTATGCACTAGAGGGGCTGTATACAAATACAAATGTATAGAAAAATATTAAAGCGTTTACAAACTTTCACCGTTTTAATTGCTTTTTGTGTCATAGAAAATCGTACAGTATCAATATAATGCTTAATTTCCTTCCTAAAATAAAAAAGTTTTATTTATTTATTTTGCAGGAGAACATACATTTGTGAATGTGAGAAAATGTTACTGCATCTATTGTATGATTTGTAAACATGCGTAATATGTAAATGTAGTCTATTATTTCACAATTTCAATTTTAGAAATCAAAGGACGTATTCTTAACTTAATTATTATCAGTGATTTTTATCTATTTAGAAATTATTATGTTTGTCATTTGTGACGTATTATTGTTTAGTAAGTACATACGTTATGCGTACAATTTAAGTATATTATAGTGTTGTGTTGTCGCATACAATTACAGGAAAGTAAAAGCAGAGTTAATGGAAATCTTAGTACAATGTTCATTTGGGAGGAGAAAAGGTATTGGGATATTAAATTGTGGACCTTGGAGTCTAATTTGGATTATAAATGTGGAATTTAGTTAATAAATAGATTGAAGGCTTTTTTGTTTTTTGTTTTCTTCAAGATGTTTTAAAAAAATTTTTTTAATTTTTTTATTGCTTGAAGAACATAAATACCAAACAAATAACAGTAAGAAAAATCTTAATACAATTCAAAGAAGTCCAAATAGCAGCATAACAAAAAATACATGGATAAACAAAATAAACATAACAGGAAAAGAAAGAAAAACAAATAAATACAGGAAGAAAAAAAAACTACAACGCAAGGGGTTTAATCATCAAAAAATACCTTCAAAAGATTACATAGTTTAAGGGCTTTTTTTTATGACGCATGAGCTTTAAAGATTTGAAGAAGACCATTAAATCTTTCTGGGTTTTCTTCAAGATGTCTTTCAGATTATCATTGAGAAGCAGAATGATGACGCAAAAGGGGCTGAGTTTGGCGTGTGTTTTTGTGACTCGAGCGCCGTCTAGCGGTGAAGCGCAGCAGCGCAGCAGCGATGGCGCTCGTGGGATTTGCTCTCAGTGGACTCTGACCGCACTGGTCGTTTCTGTCTCTCCTCTCAGGACGTGATTTGGGGGCGTTTTAGTGAACTTCAGTAATGTTGGGCATTCTTGCCAGGACGATGGTGAGTAACCAATACATATGGCCGGGTTTTTAAACATGGTCGACTTTTTTTATTTGACATAAACAAGGGTAGCTGCCTGACATTCATGTTGTTGCACCGATACAGTTCATGGCAATGATAGAAACAATGTTCACTGACAGTTGCTTAAATACTTAAGGCAGGTACCTAACACATCGTGTCAATGTGTAAATGGTCTTTAGTTTTTTAATGACAGCGCAAGAATCTTGTTACATGTTGCATTACTGCCAGTCATGTGCTTACTGTGCATGTGTTTTATATGTGAGTATTACAGGTAACATTTCCAGTTATTTATAAATGTTGGATTGTATTAGCTTGTTAATGTGCACTTGTGTAAATTATCAGGACTAATTGCACTACTGTATACTAATATAATAATATCTTAGACCAATGCCAAAGTGTCGTATTATCTATTTCGAAGGAGAAACTGATTTAAAAAAAAAGTGATTCAACTATTAACATGTCAGTCATTGAGAACTAAGAAGTTCTATATTATCTATGTATCTTTATGATCTATGATATAATAAAGCTGGTTTTATATCTTCTGGGATATTTTTAGGTCAAGGCTGGCATGGTGAAACCCTCCAGCCTGGTAAAGCCAGTGTCAGTGACACGGATCGCTGGTCGCTACTTGGCCCACCAGGAGGGTCTGCCTAAGCTTCCAGTGCCACCACTGCAACAAACATGCGAACGCTATCTGGCTGCCCTGACGCCCATCGTGGACCCGGAGGAGCTGAATCACACCTGGCAGCTGCTGGAGGAGTTTCAGAAGCCGGGCGGTGTAGGAGAGAGACTACAGAAGGGCCTGGAACAACGAGCCAAGAAGATGGAGAACTGGGTAAAAACGTATTAGGTGCCTTTTTTAAAGGGCTTCTTCTTAGGTCTCATTCTCTCTCTATCATTTCCACTGCTAGCTCTCTGACTGGTGGTTACAAACAGCCTACCTAGACTACCGGATGCCTGTTGTCGTCCATTCAAGTCCTGGGGTCGTCCTCCCCAGTATGGAGTTCAGTGACCGTCAAGGCCAAATGAGGTCAGACCAGTGTGGATTCATATACGAATAGTCAATGAAATTTAACATAGGTCATTTAGTTGGTCTGTAATTGTTCTTTAGAACTAAAAGTGAAAGTGACAGTGACGTGACATGTGGCCAAGTATGGTGACCCATACTAGGAATTAGTGATCTGCATTTATCCCATCCTAAGTGCACACACACAGCAGTGAACACACACACACTGTGAACACACACCCGGCGCAGTGGGCAGCCATTTATGCTGCGGCGCCCGGGGAGCAGTTGGGGGTTCGGTGCCTTGCTCAAGGGCACCTCAG
>NW_015659224.1:530691-562018 GCF_001515625.1 Sinocyclocheilus rhinocerous
ATACTGCAACATACTGTAATTGAATACTTCTACTATAAATACAGGGAGCCTGCTGTGCTGTATGACTTATGATATTGACAGAACACACCTTACTGCTGATCTGTGACCAGTTTTAGCAGACATATGTGAAAGCTGTCATTATAGTTAGCAACAAGTGTGTTGTTATGTGCCTACAAAGTTTTTAATAGAAACTGATTAAAGGCATACAATGAATTGTTTAAAATGTTTTATTTATATATCTATGTGTAAATATATTTTACTTAAAATCTAAGATATTTATATTTTAACATATAAATATATGTACAGTATATGCATGGATCAATTATGAAACTGATTAAAGGCATGCACTTTTAGTATTTTATGTATTTATTGATATATTTTACTTTAAAATATGAAATGTATTTGTATTTTAACATAGTAAATAGTTTTTTGTTGTTGTTGTTGTTGTTGTCTAAAGTATAAACCTTACAAAAGTTTGTTAAATGTATGCTTTAAAAAAAGGTAAAAAAAATGTTTACCAGTGGGTTTAAAAATACTTATTATTTTTTGCATGTTCATATTATGTTTATATTTATTTTATATTTTGACCTTGGTGTTGCTAGTGCCAGTTACAGGAACTTTGACACATTGTAAATATTATTCAACGGTCATTCACATGAATTAAATCCACACGCAGTGACCCAGAGTGGCATTATTGCAGGGTGAGGCAGTTGTTTTCAGTTACCTCTATGGTGACCTTTATACAGACTAACCCTCTCTTGCAAAGTTGAGCTTTGCAATTCAGAGAGTACAAACTGTTGCTCTCAGTAAAGTGCTGGCCTAAAGCCAGTCTCCCCACATTAACTATAATGACAGCTTTCACATATGTCTGCTAAAACTGGTCACAGATCAGCAGTAAGGTGTGTTCTGTCAATATCATAAGTCATACAGCACAGCAGGCTCCCTGTATTTATAGTAGAAGTATTCAGTTGCAGTATGTTGATGTTAAACATGTTTAAAATGACTGTAAGAATGTAAAAGTATTTTTTCCTCACAGATATGCAGCAAAATTAATCGCTGGAGTTTTAGATTTCAAGAGCATGATTGACAAGTGAGTGACACATTTCTTACTTTTCCTGTGCAGTCATAAGTCATTCAGTCCTTTGTTTAGATAACCATGATTATTACTATTTGTTAAATTCATCATGTATAAAGTACAGATGGTCCAGTCAGATGTAATGTCTTTCCTTTTTGATTAGTGAAACATTGCCAGTGGAGTATCTGGGTGGAAAGTCACTGTGTATGAACCAGTACTATCAAGTGCTCTCGTCTTGCCGGATCCCTGGAACAAAGAGGGACAACGTGGTCAACTACGCCTTGGACAAGAGACCCCCCACACATATCACTGTAGTGCACAACTTTCAGGTCTGTCCGTGTTAGAAAATATAACAGTCCCTGTTCCAAATGTAACTTCCAATGGTAGGTAAATTGGAGGACAAAAATGTACAAAATAATTTAAGAAATATATTTAAAAAAATGTTTTGCATTTATTTATTAAAAAATACATTTAATAAATTTTCTTGCATCCAGGACTGTGATCTGTTAGTGCCATGTTAGAATCATACAACTTACTGTTTTATTGTTTGTTTGTTTTTTTCTCTCTCATTATGCAGTTCTTTGTGCTGGATGTATATAACAGTGACGGCATGCCACTGACCGTAGACCAGATCTACATACAGCTGGAGAAGATCTGGAACTCCTCTTTACAGACCAACAAAGAGCCTATTGGCATCCTCACCTCCAACCACCGTAACAGCTGGGGCAAAGCTTACAACAACATCATTAAGGGTGGGCACTGCCAACACTTAGCTAGACATATTAGTGTCTTCAGTGCTAGGAATTAAATCTTTGATAAGTAAGGGATAATGTACTTCCAGCCGGTTGTTATCTCAGAATAAACCCCGACAGGGTGATCAGGACCCCGACGCGATCTACAGAGCCGTGTAATACCGAGGGATAACATACCTCGGAATGTCGCGACTGACCAATCAGAATCAAGTATTCCACAGAGCCATGTAATAAGCTAATATACACCGCAGTTCAAAAGTTTGGGATCACTAAACTATACTATACTATTTGGGATCTTTTTTGAAAGAAATTGATACATATATTCAGCCAGGACACATTGATCCGACATTTATAATTTTGCAGGCATAATATTAAAGTTGTTACTGTAGCTGTTCTACAGGCTTTCAGTTCATTAAAAGAAAATCAATGTAGGGTTAGGGTTAAACTTAGGGTGATTCTTAATTTATTTTGTGTCACTTTCAGATAAAACAAACAAAGAGTCTGTGAGAGCCATTCAGAAGAGTATCTTTACAGTCTGTCTGGATGCCCCCTTGCCGTGTGCGTCTGATGACATGTACCGCACCCGTGCTGGAGTTCAGATGCTGCATGGAGGGGGAAGCAGGTGGAACAGCGGAAATCGCTGGTTTGACAAAACATTGCAGGTTAGAGACCCACGAGTTGATGTGTGTGAACTCTCACTGAGAAATGAAGCCTAAAACATAAAATGTATCAAGATTCTGATACTGTCATGATGATTAATATGGTTTCTAGTTTATTATTGGAGAGGACGGGACATGTGGGCTGATCTATGAACACGCCCCCGCTGAGGGCCCTCCCATCGTGTCACTGATCGACCATGTGGTGCAATACATGTAAGATTAACAGTGATTAAATGTGGAAAAGCTGTTTTCCCATGGCTAGATTGTAAGTATGGCTAAAGGCCGTTCACACCAAGGACGATAACTATAAAGATAATGATAAAGATATAGTTCTAAAAATCATTCTGAATATTAAAGAATAGCAGAGTCTACACCACAACTATAACGATAAAGACAAAGAGAAACGATATCGTTGGAATCACTTTCAAAACTATTTTTTTCCAGCTGATGAATGATAAAAAATTGGAATCCATCTTGCTGTAACGTGCTCGAGAATTTAAAGTGGCAGACGGGCGTGCGCTTAGAATAAACAGACGATATCGTTCGCTGGTGTGGACGCTAATATCGTTATCTTTATAGTTATCGTTCTTGGTGTGAACGGGGCATAACGCAGATAAGATTGACCACATATTTATACAGGAAGTCGTCAGAGATGGTCCGTACCCCAATGGTCCCGCTGCGTATGCCACAGAAGCTTCGATTCAACATCACGCCAGAGATCAAAAAGGACATTGAGGAGGCCAAACAAAACATGAACATGTAAGAAATCGAGACATTCCACTCAGTCTTTCTATTACCAACATTTTGATTGGTTGTTTTATTGGACAAACAACATTGCAGTATGATAAATGTTGAAAGTTTGAAGGTTTCTCTTCTCCTTCTCTGCAGAATGGTACATGACTTGGACATGAAAGTCAGTGTGTTTTCCCATTTTGGCAAAGATTTCCCAAAGTCGCAGAAGATGAGCCCTGATGCCTTTATTCAGGTTGCTCTCCAGCTGGCGTACTACAGGTAAACTTCACCAGCACTGCTATTAATGGTGTTTACTGTATTTATTTCTTAACTGTAACATCCTTCTGTTATTATTAGGAAGTTAATTATTAGTTTAGCTTATTCAGTTAATTCACAGACTCTCTGTTTCAGGTTTTACAAGCGCTGTTGTCCTACCTATGAGAGCGCTTCCCTCCGCATGTTCAGACTGGGCCGAACCGACACTATACGCTCAACATCCATTGACTCGGCTAAATTTGTCAAGGCCATGGATGACCCAACCAAACATGTATGGTCCCCTCTAGTAGACATTTTGAATCCATTTTGAATGGTTGAATCCACATTTGCATTATACTACAGTTCCCAAGTTTGTGGGTCAGTAAGATAATGTTTTTGGAAATAAATTAATATGATAGTAAAGTTTAAAAAAAATTTTTTTTTAACTTTCTATTCATCAAAGAATACTGAAAAACTGTATCAGTGTTTCCACAAAGATATTATTAAGCAGCAAAACACTGATAATAGTAATAAGAAGAAATGTATCTTGAGCACCAAATCACAATATTAGAATGATTTCTGAAGGATCATGTGACACTGAAGACTGGAGTAATGGCTTCTGACAATTAAGCTTTGCCATTACAGGAGTAAATTAAAAACTAAAATATACTGAAATAGAAAATGGCTATTTAAAAAGCAATAGCAATTTTTAGTTTTTATTAAATAAATGCAGTCTTGAGATGTCTTTCAAAAACATTGCAAAGAAACTTTTGAACAGTAGTTTACATCATGCATTATGCATCATGATGCAACATCATACAGCATGACTGTAAATAGGCTGCTTTATAAATATCTTGCTATGGAGCTTGTCTTTTTGATTATCAATATCAAAACCATCTTATTATTTTCCAATTGCATTTGATCCAGCATGAGAGAAAATGTAACAATCTAATTTTGATTGACAGAACACAGAGAAAGTGGCTCTGCTAGACAAAGCAGTTAAAGTGCACAGAGCTTACACAGACATGGTGAGTAAATGCATGCTGGTGATGTTCAGCTGATCACCTGTAAGTATGTGTATCAGTCATTATTGGTCTGCACTAAATATATCCCTCAGGCCATCCGAGGTCAAGCCATCGACAGACATTTGCTCGGACTGAAATTGCAGGCTATTGAGGACCTGGCCGCCCTGCCAGAGATATTCATGGATACCTCATACGCTGTGGCACTGCACTTCAACCTCTCCACCAGCCAGGTACTGTCAAACAAAGCTCTCTGGTCCAGGGTTATGTGCATGTTAATAAACCCTTTTTTGCGGAACAAACCCTGTTTAGTAATGCATGTACTGTGCCATTAACTCTACACATTTTTGGGGATGATCAACTGACAACAACTGACTCTTCAAATCTGCTCAAATCATATTGCTGTAAACCTGAAATCATCAGATCGTTTAAAATTCATGATCTTACAAAGGCTTGAATTGTGCTTTTTAATTTTTCCACTCTCCTAGGTGCCAGCAAAAACTGACTGTGTGATGTGCTTTGGCCCGGTGGTACCAGACGGTTATGGTGTGTGCTACAATCCCATGGATGCCCACATTAACTTTTCAGTCTCTGCTTTCAACAGCTGCCAGGACACTAACGCAGCACGTCTGGCCCAAGCACTAGAGGACGCGCTGTTAGACATGAAGACCCTGCTGGAGCAGACGCCCAAAGCCAAGCTTTAAAGATGATTATGTCAATTAGACTTGATCTTTGACCAGTTCAGTCAGACATTTGAGTTTACAACAGCATTCAAAAGGACAGAAATTTGAAGAAGAGATTTTTATTTAGCATTTGACCAGTCCAGACCAGAGTTGCCTGGACTCCACTGGACTGTGCGGTCTTTGACGAGCCTTAACACTAAATAATAATCCTTAACTTTTATATGTTTATGTGCTTTGGCTTTTGTTTGTTCAAAGAAACAGATCAATTAGGTTTGTCAACAGGTTTTGCTGATTTCTTTTTTCTTTTTGTTTGTATTGAGATAATGTGCATTATGGTGAACCTGTGGTTAAAAAAAGCTCATGTGATTCTTTATTGTATATTAGATATTAAATGTAATTAAATACAGAAAATGTTTTTTAATTGCCATAATGTAAATAGTGGCATTTGCAAAGCATTGGTTTCTTAGTTCTTTGTTCAATGTTGTAAATTTGCACATTAACACAATTTTAATAAATGTCAAGTCTTTAATAACATTTTAAATTCTGTTTAGATTTGGTCATTATTCATCAAAAGTTGTTCTTGTGCATAATGTTACTGTGCATAACTGTCTTCTTTGGGTCTATGTAATGTTGCATATATAATTATGTAAAATATCACCGCAATTGTTTTTACATATGGACACACACAAGATATAGACCTACTCAACTATGGACTCTGTGTCTTGTAATAAATATAAGAATTGATGAGTAACAATTACTATATATGTTCTGGTTTACCTTTCGTTGAACATGAATTTTACAACATTACATACTGTTATATGCATCATGGATCAGATAAACAGTTTTCATTTTATTCATACTTTTTTTTTTTTAAATGCGACATTTATGTAACAATCTTTCAAAGCTGCAGTTCAATCACTGACCCGTTGGAGTCTCCAAATGACCCCCTATTATCTGTCACACATGCTCGTGTGTGTGTGTGTTATGGTTATCAGTGAGCGGCTGTGTCCTCGCGCTTACCTGTGCTCATCATATCGCACAGAACCCTGCGCCGTTGACTCAGTTGTACAATACTCAAAAATTATAGTATGGAAAAAGTTAAAGACATTATTCCTGATTATAACGATGGAGACTTTCTGTGTCCTAAAAGTGGGTAAGTGTTATGAAAGAATATATCATGCTGTTGTCGCACTAATAGCCTAATCTTTGAATTAACAAGTGTTAAATAGCCTAACATATTTTAATAATTTTAAATAAATTATGTTATAGAATTATTGCACTCTAAAAATGCTGGGTTGTTTCAACCCAACTTTGGGTCAAATATGGACTAACCCAACCGTTGGGATAAATGTTTACATTAAATTTTTAACCCAAAATTTGGGTGGAAACAACCCAGCATTTTTTAGAGTGTGTTTTTTGAAACGATACTACTGAAGTGAGTCTGTTTATTGTATTATAGCCTGATTGTGTCTCATTAAGCTCAACCTGTGATTTTGTACAAGCTTTATTGAATGTGAAAATAGTGTTTTTATTAGTTGTCAAATTTTAATAATAATAATAATAATAATAGCCATAATGTCTTTTTCTTTCTTTCTTCCCTTCCTTCCTTCCTTCTTTCTTTCTTTCTTTCTTTCTTTCTTTCACTCCAAACTCAGTTTTAAATGACAAAGTGTAATTTTTCTTAAGGTGATTTTGTACAATATTGAATGTGAAAATAGTGTTTTTATTAGTTGTCAAATTTTAATAATAATAATAATAATAATAGCCATAATGTCTTTCTTTCTTTCTTTCTTCCCTTCCTTCCTTCCTTCTTTCTTTCTTTCTTTCTTTCTTTTTTAAACTCCAAACTCAGTTTTAAATGACAAAGTGTAATTTTTCTTAAGGTGACTGGAATTTATGTTAAATGTTCTGATTTAATTTAACAGATATATAGAGCAAAAAAGAACATGTTTTTTAACATGTTTTTTCCATTTCATTTTCCGCTTGTTGAAACCATGATGATGAGGCGAGGCTCCTCCTTCAATAATTTAATTCACATGTTAGTGATTACAGTGCATTTCATCTGGGCTGCTTCAAATCTGTACCCACTGTAGTTGATCCCAATTTAAATACCAGAACAGGAAGAAAAAAGGAGGAAGATTTATATATATATATATATACTTTTTGTATATATAAAATGGCCATGTCAGCTGTATGGGACACTGACTATCTGTGGAGAGAGGTCCAAGGGTCAGTGCAAACAGGTCTAATGTGTCTTCTTTCATGTGGATTTAATCATAGATGCTAGACAGGATCTTGTTGTTCTGTAATTGTAGTTCTGATCCATGCTGGTCCGGTGATTCTTGTGTGCATGCCATCAATGTAGTAACTTATTGTCATTTTTAAAGTAAATAATATTTTGAAATATTAGCATGTTGAACTTTCCACTTGCAATAGTGTTGACCGTGTATTTTCAACAGGCTGCATCTTGCTATTCTAGCAATGGCATCTGTGGATAGGTTCAATGTTCTGTCAAAACATGTGCTGTGTAATTTCCACATAACAATTCTTCTGTTGTTTTTGTTCATTGAAAGTCTACATAGATGGTTTTCAACTGAGTAGTGAACTATGGCTTGTTTTCATACATTTGAAACGTTCATTAGGATTTAAAATCGCAACAGATTAGATATGGAAGGCTGTTTGAAAGCTGTAAAACATTAAATGAGTAATTGTGATAAAGTTTAAAATAAGTTGCATGTGACATAAATTCACATTGTGAGATTTTTTACATTTGTATGCATTAAATTAAAAATTATTTACATTAAGTGCTATAAAGATGTAAAGCTATAACATGTGTGTGTGTGTGTGTGTGTGTGTGTGTGTGTTTTTGCATTTCTATAGGGCAAAGTTGGCCTCTCTCTTTGGTCTGGACCGAGCAGAGAGTCAGGGAAACGAGTCTTTCCAATTCACCGCCCCTAAACAGCCCAAAAAGTCCTGCGCCAAATTAGGTAGGTGGTACAGCAAATAGTTGCATAGCCTTTTTTTGGCACAGTTTCATGTTCTGATCATTTTGAATCTTAATGTGCGCACATAATTGCTCATGGTTTAATCCGTGTTTTTCTTAAGGCCCGCCTCCTCAGAAGTCCATCCCTCCTCCATGTGCTCCAGCTGTGCTGTTTGCTGCAGCTGTTCATGCATTCAGCTTGTTAGTATAAATATGGCAATTAAAGGATGTTTATGAGACTTTGAATTAGTATTAGTTCACACATTTCTTAAATGAGCTTTGATTTTCCACCAGTGTGAATGGACAATATGTAAAGCAAGGCAAGATAGGAGCTGCTGTTTTAGGAAACCATGTCACCAAAGAGGTAAGAGAAGCTAATTAACAGAAGCTTATCTCTAGTAAAAAATAAAATAAAAAAGGTAAAATACATTATAATAATAAGTATAGTTCAAATCTATGAACATATTTACTGACACATTCAGTGTACCTGAAGTATACTTGCAATAGTTCCACTTTAACACAATCAGATATACTTCAGTATATCTTTAGTTGGACTGCAGCACTTCGATTAAAGTGCATGAAGTACAAAATGAGTTGTTCCAATTTATTAATTATAATAATTTAGCATACTAAAAGTACAATTTCAGGGTACTTTTTAAGTACATAAATATGTAAATGTATTTGAAGTATACTTAGTATGAAATAAATGAATTTCAAATACATTTAAGTTTTTTTTTTTCACTGCACATTTTCTTTGGTAATTTTTTGTTTGTTTATTTTATTAGTTTTTTCTATCTGCACTTATAGTACAAGATTCTGTTGTACGACAGTAAACAAAAGCAGATCAGTATGGCTCGAATCCATCGTGGATTTGTCCTCACAGTGAGTGTTGATTCTATTCTATTCTATTCTATTCTTCTGTGTTTTGTTGTGTTAGATGCTGCACTCATCAGCTCTTTATACCTGTCCACAGGTTCAGCCCTGTAACTATGTCACTTTCTATGATGACCAGCAACAAAACTGGTCTTTAATGTTTGACTCAGCAAAGTCCAGGCCTGAGTTCTGTAAGGAGGTAATACTTAAACTGAATTGTTTGTTTAATAAAGATTGATGCATTCTGGATTTGGAATAAATTATTCTGTATCTCAAAGTGTGCCTCTTATTTACTTCAAAGCTGCGGGGGTTCTGCAAAATTGCTATGATGCAAACATCTTAAAATTTCACAGATGCACTATGTATTTGGTGAAATGACCTCTGAGCATGTTTCTCTCAGGTGTGCGTGGCCCGGTGGAACAGTGAGGCTTTGTCAGACTCTCTGGTCACTCAGGACCTGGTCCAAGGAGAAGGTCAAGCTGTTGATGTCGGGGACACAGTGGAGGTGGCCTATTCTGGATGGCTTTTACAGAACCATTCTCTAGGACAGGTGATTATTCATGGTATTTTTGTACAGATGAATTACATTGTATCAAAAAATAAAGAAAAAATAAATGTTAAAAAGTTTATAGCATCTTTTAATTCTCGAGAAGTTTCTATTCTTAGTAAATGATGCTGAGTGGAATCACTACTTTTCCTAAATGTACACAAAAAGTATGTTCTTTCTTTTTAGTAGTTGAGCACATGTAGCACACAGCAGCTCACTGTGCACATTCTTGTTGATTAGTCGCAGCTCAATATAAGTCATGCACTCACTGAACTAATCAGTTCACTGGCCATTTAAATGAGTCTGTCTGGCATGTTTGCTGTGCAGCTGGAGATCTATAAATGCGAAAGTTCAGTGTCTCTGTCTGTTTTTTCAGGTATTTGATTCCAATCTGGGCAAAGAAAAGCTGCAGCGAGTAAAGCTCGGAGCAGGCAAAGCTCAGAGGGTGAGCAGCTCTTGAACACAACAATGCTTTAAAATGATAATTAAAGAAATGTATAACAGAAAAATGTTGGTTCTGTCAGCTGTTGTGCCATGAAGCTCTTACATTGCTCTTTCTCACAGGGATGGGAGGACGGGATGCTTGGCATGCAGAAAGGAGGTCGACGTCTCCTTATCGTCCCTCCTAGTATGGGTCATGGTTCAAAGGGCGTCCTTAACCATGTGCAAGCAAACAGCACTCTGGTGTTTGATGTTGAGATTCATAGAGTAAGGCACTGACAGTGTGAATATAATTTAATATACCAGCAAGCATATTTAATCTCTCTCTAACTACTTTTTTGTTTGTATATTTATCTACATGTAGGTTAAATTCTCCAAAGTCCGACATAGTCGGGAATCAGTTGACACCTTCAGTGCATCTCCAAGCAGACCAAAAGAGAACACCAGCCAATCTATCTATCTGTATGTATGTATATACTGTATATATATAGAGAGAGAGAGAGAAAGAGAGAGAGAGAGAGACGTCAAAACATGATGTTTATTTGTCTTATCCAATTGTCCAATCTTATCCAAAAAAAGTATTTTTCTTTTCTAGATTTTTCTTTTCTAGATTTAGGCATAAATCTAGCACCATTTAGCAAGTTTTATGCTTAAAACATAAAAAATAATAGAGAATATAGATTTTTTAAAGCGGTATACGTATTGAAAGGTTAAATATAAAGATTTTGTTATACAGGTGTTTTAATTAGGTGACTTTACGACATACGTCAGTAAGCCGATTTTTATGAATTTATGCAAGTTATTGATCATTTGTATTCAGAGTCCAAGCACCCAAGGGGAAGGTGGAATCTGTATCCCTGACAGTGAGTAACATTTACCTTAACATTTAGACAGATGCCATGTGCCAGGAGTGGCTAAAATGCTGAAGCTCCAAATATATTTCTTTCTCGTAGAGTTCAGGTGCTTCCAAATCCAAGCTAATCTCACGTATAGCCAAGATGGGTCAACCCATGCTTCCCTTTCTCACTGGGGCCATTCCAGCTCAGCCTGACCCCAGCGACTCAGAAATAGAGGTCAGGAGGATTGGAGAGGTTGTTTACATTACACATACTGTATATGAATGTAATGCTGTTTAAATCTATTATGTCTCTCTGTGCAGGATACCAGTGAATTGATTTGTGATCCCTCTCCTTCACATTCCCACTCACCAAATCCTACACAAAAGCCCTGTAGTTCTCTGTCTCGTATGTATAAAAAGAATCACAAATAATCACCTATTAGTTAACTCATCCTATAATATTAGAGCTGACGGGATCTTTGCTTTCATGTACTGGTTTTTGTTGTAGTGTCGTATCAGCCTGGTGATGCTCAGAAACAGGAAGCAGTGCTGCCAGAAGCAGACTTAAACACTACTCAAGGCTTTCAGGTGAGACCCAACGTTGTATTTTACAAGTATGATTTCATTTTATTGAGTAGCATTAGCAGGACTAATTCTTAAAGAAATGCATACTTTAAGACGATGCATGAAATTGATCAAAAGTGACAGTAAAGACTTGTACATAGTAACAAAAAAGCTATTAAAAAAATGTGAAATACTCTTTTACTCTCTATTCATCAAAAAGAAAAAAAAATCATGAAAAAATACATGTTTGCAGAAAAATATTAAGCGCCACTGTTTTCAACATAGATGATAAAAAAATGTTCTTGAGCACCAAATTATTAGAATATTAGAATGATTTCTGGCTGCTGAAAATTCAGCTTTGCATTAAAGAAATAAATGACATTTATATTAAAATACAAAAAACAGTATTGCAATAATAATAATAATAATGAATTCTTTTTTGGATCAACAGCCATATTCCTTCAGACAACATCCTTATTTTCCAACACAGCTAGATTCATTTGCCTCAGTCTACCCATCCCAGCACATTCCATACCAAAGTAAGATCTGAGCCTATTACTTTTGTACACGCAATACTTGCTGAAATGTGTCACTTTATTTTACTTATTATACTTATATTTACTTATTATTATTAGCATGCAATTACTGCATGCTGTCACTGCCATTTTTACACTAAATGCAAACATGTTTTAAATAGCACCTGATATCACATCATTCTTGATGTCTGATGCTCGCCAACACAACACAGAAATTCTGCTGGCTATTGAAAAGCTGGCACGCAAGGTGGACCAGCTGAGCTGCAAGGTATATTGGTGCAATATGGATTATTATTATTATTTTTTAATTAGTTCTTATAGTTATTTAGGTCAAAAAACAAACAGAGATTTGATTCATTGTTCTCAGGTGGATGAGCTGCAAACAGAGGGTCACCTCTCTTTCAGACTCTCCTCTGTGTCCTTAGAGACAAACATGATCCTACACAACATTCAGAGAATCATTCAGGTTTGAATACAAGGATACTTTTATTAATTATAAGGATCGTTTTGTAATGTTTAGATGCAAACAAGTAGCCTTTTAAATGCCATCTGTGTTTTAGGAGAGTATGTGTCTGAAAAAGGAGGTTCTGGAGAAGAGTTCTCAGGTGGAGGAACAGAACCACAAAATAGAAAAGAATAAGAGGTGTGTTCAACCCTTTTCTTCACACTCCCAATTTCCTGCTTTCCAGTCAAATCAAAGGCAAAAAACCCTTCTAAAAGCAGGGGATCCTGTATGTTGACACACAACCAATTGGTTTACTCTGTGAGTGCAGGTATATGGAGCAGCAACACAGCCAGACTTGCCGGCTTCAGGCTGAGCAGGAAAAGGTACAACAGACACGTGACTTGCTAAATTATGCCATGTGGGTTTATTAGCTCAGTATATTATAATTTTATGTATGTTAAACTCGCTTGGTTGCTATGTTTCCATTTTGATCTGATTGTAAGTGTGTGCTGGAGAATGGCGTGATCAGGAAAATGCCATAAATCATCTCTCTTTCAGGTTCATTTGTCGGGAGAATTGGGATCCTCCACCACACAAGCACATCAGCTGCAGCAGGAGGTGCTCAATCTCCAGCAGAGGGCAGAGAAGCAGAAGTGCAAACAGATGGAGGACATCATACAAAACACGGATGAGGAGATGCAAGATCTGAGGGCTGAAAAGGAGAATCTGGATCAGGTGTGTATGATATGAGTGTATACAAAGCTATTAACCTGTCTAATTTAATGCTCGAATAAGAGTATTGAAGCATCATCCAGTTTTCTCTGGCAGATCCTGTCAGACAGGAAGAGGAAGTGGCAGGTAGAGCAGGTAGACGGAGAATGCCTTTAATCTTGTATTTACATTAATTTGAAATATTTTATTATGAAAATCTATAAGCAAAATAATAAAAAACGCTGTTCAGATGAGGGGTTAAAAGCTCTTATTTTGCTGTAGTAAAGTGTACTGAAACTGAGCTGGTGTATCTGGTGCAGGTGAAGCGATTGCTGAATGGAGTGTTTCAGTCTCTCAGGACAGAGATTGATTCACAGGAATCTTACAGCGGACACACGGTGCTTGAGATTCTCCAAAACACCATCAAGGTACTGTTCAACCAATCAGGTTCAGTTATACAATGATTTCAGGTTTTGCTGACGCCTGCTTTTCCAATGCAGAGTATCACCGTGAAACTTCTCTCAGAACCTCGGGAGCTTGAATCAGGCATAGATGAAGACAAAGTAGAGGAAGAGTACTTGTCAACTGAAGAGTGTCTGCAAATCAAAAACATGAAGAAGGAAAACAATGAAATAGCGGGAAAAGGCCAACATTAAAAAGGAAGCATTTATGCTGTAGATCAGAACACCTGCATATTGCAGTCTGTTCTACCATAAGCATTGGTTCACATACTGAGATCCTGAAAGGGGAATTGCTACTGTCCAATCACAGTTAAGAAGGCTAATTAATGTCCAATCAGTGGACAGCTGATCCTTTCCTAGTGTTTCAGTCATTGAACTGGAAGAACCCTATCCATAACAACAGTGTCCTGACTACGACACAACTGGATATAACTAACAAGGTTGTAAGTCAAGTTAACTAGATACACATAAATGTAATCTTTACTTGAGTTTGTCTTTGAGAACATTATTTAATATAGTATTTAGTTATAATTATAAAAGATTGCAAAAGACTAATCTAATCAACTTGACATTTCAGGAATTGTGGACTAATATTGATTTATTGAACCTGAAAATAAAAATGACACTAGGCATAATGTAAGAAGTAAATAGAAAATCGAACATAATTGCTAACTAACACGTATGTTATTTTGTATATAAACAAATGTATCTAAACAGCAGTATGCTGTTGAAAAAATAAACCTCTTAATTGTAAAAGGACTCGAGAACATATTGTCTAACAGGTTTATTTTGCAGAGGTCTGACAGGTGTGATAACACTTCAAAATGAATAGGCAGCATTTCAATGGATGTGGTTGGTTGGGTACAATTATAAAACCTAAATAAAAAAGAAAGTACATTATGAATATGTAGACTACAACGGAAAACGCGTAATGGCAGCACATATATTGTAAATGAATGTAACATAGAGATTCAATCTCACTGGTAAGAGCAGGAGGACTACAGTGTGTACACAAGTTAATAATAACCTGCCACCAGAGGGTAGTTTATACTACAGTTACTTCTACTAAACATTCTGACGATTTCATTTTTTTTTTCTTAAATGGCAGATGCACAGCAAATAAAAGACATATTTGTCCAGTCTGATCCATACAGCATAACTGTATCACACAAAGCACACAGATTAAGTTTGTATCATGCTGATAAACACTTAAAGCTTAATTCTTGAAATAGATAGATAAATGAATATTGTTTAATTACAGAGATTAAGTTCTTTTTTCATTCTGTACATGTTCAGTGTAAATGAAACATAGAGATTCAATCTCACTGGTAAGAGCAGGAGGACTACAGTGTGTACACAAGTTAATAATAACCTGCCACCAGACGGTAGTTTATACTACAGTTACTTCTACTAAACATTCTGACGATTTCATTTTTTTTTTTCTTAAATGGCAGATGCACAGCAAATAAAAGACATATTTGTCCAGTCTGATCCATACAGCATAACTGTATCACACAAAGCACACAGATTAAGTTTGTATCATGCTGATAAACACTTAAAGCTTAATTCTTGAAATAGAAAATTAAATGAATATTGTTTAATTACAGAGATTAAGTTCTTTTTTCATTCTGTACATGTTCAGTGAGAAGCAGACTTGCATATAAGAGCACTTGGATGAAGAGAGGTTCACAGAAGTCCACAGATTTAGGAAAGTCTCTCTTTCAGGTTCATTTGTCGGGAGAATTGGGATCCTCCACCACACAAGCACATCAGCTGCAGCAGGAGATGCTCAATCTCCAGCAGAGGGCAGAGAAGCAGAAGTGCAAACAGATGGAGGACATCATACAAAACACGGATGAGGAGATGCAAGATCTGAGGGCTGAAAAGGAGAATCTGGATCAGGTGTGTATGATATGAGTGTATACAAAAGGCTTTAACCTGTCTGATTAATACTTCAATAAGTGTATTCAAGCATCATACTGTTTTCTCTGTCAGATCCTGTCAGACAGGAAGAGGAAGTGGCAGGTAACTTGCTAAATTATGCCATGTGGGTTTATTAGCTCAGTATATTATAATTTTATGTATGTTAAACTCGCTTGGTTGCTATGTTTCCATTTTGATCTGATTGTAAGTGTGTGCTGGAGAATGGCGTGATCAGGAAAATGCCATAAATCATCTCTCTTTCAGGTTCATTTGTCGGGAGAATTGGGATCCTCCACCACACAAGCACATCAGCTGCAGCAGGAGGTGCTCAATCTCCAGCAGAGGGCAGAGAAGCAGAAGTGCAAACAGATGGAGGACATCATACAAAACACGGATGAGGAGATGCAAGATCTGAGGGCTGAAAAGGAGAATCTGGATCAGGTGTGTATGATATGAGTGTATACAAAGCTATTAACCTGTCTAATTTAATGCTCGAATAAGAGTATTGAAGCATCATCCAGTTTTCTCTGGCAGATCCTGTCAGACAGGAAGAGGAAGTGGCAGGTAGAGCAGGTAGACGGAGAATGCCTTTAATCTTGTATTTACATTAATTTGAAATATTTTATTATGAAAATCTATAAGCAAAATAATAAAAAACGCTGTTCAGATGAGGGGTTAAAAGCTCTTATTTTGCTGTAGTAAAGTGTACTGAAACTGAGCTGGTGTATCTGGTGCAGGTGAAGCGATTGCTGAATGGAGTGTTTCAGTCTCTCAGGACAGAGATTGATTCACAGGAATCTTACAGCGGACACACGGTGCTTGAGATTCTCCAAAACACCATCAAGGTACTGTTCAACCAATCAGGTTCAGTTATACAATGATTTCAGGTTTTGCTGACGCCTGCTTTTCCAATGCAGAGCATCACCGTGAAACTTCTCTCAGAACCTCGGGAGCTTGAATCAGGCATAGATGAAGACAAAGTAGAGGAAGAGTACTTGTCAACTGAAGAGTGTCTGCAAATCAAAAACATGAAGAAGGAAAACAATGAAATAGCGGGAAAAGGCCAACATTAAAAAGGAAGCATTTATGCTGTAGATCAGAACACCTGCATATTGCAGTCTGTTCTACCATAAGCATTGGTTCACATACTGAGATCCTGAAAGGGGAATTGCTACTGTCCAATCACAGTTAAGAAGGCTAATTAATGTCCAATCAGTGGACAGCTGATCCTTTCCTAGTGTTTCAGTCATTGAACTGGAAGAACCCTATCCATAACAACAGTGTCCTGACTACGACACAACTGGATATAACTAACAAGGTTGTAAGTCAAGTTAACTAGATACACATAAATGTAATCTTTACTTGAGTTTGTCTTTGAGAACATTATTTAATATAGTATTTAGTTATAATTATAAAAGAGTGCAAAAGACTAATCTAATCAACTTGACATTTCAGGAATTATGGAATTGTGGACTAATATTGATTTATTGAACCTGAAATTAAAAATGACACTAGGCATAATGTAAGAAGTAAATAGAAAATCGAACATAATTGCTAACTAACACGTATGTTATTTTGTATATAAACAAATGTATCTAAACAGCAGTATGCTGTTGAAAAAATAAACCTCTTAATTGTAAAAGGACTCGAGAACATATTGTCTAACAGGTTTATTTTGCAGAGGTCTGACAGGTGTGATAACACTTCAAAATGAATAGGCAGCATTTCAATGGATGTGGTTGGTTGGGTACAATTATAAAACCTAAATAAAAAAGAAAGTACATTATGAATATGTAGACTACAACGGAAAACGCGTAATGGCAGCACATATATTGTAAATGAATGTAACATAGAGATTCAATCTCACTGGTAAGAGCAGGAGGACTACAGTGTGTACACAAGTTAATAATAACCTGCCACCAGACGGTAGTTTATACTACAGTTACTTCTACTAAACATTCTGACGATTTCATTTTTTTTTTCTTAAATGGCAGATGCACAGCAAATAAAAGACATATTTGTCCAGTCTGATCCATACAGCATAACTGTATCACACAAAGCACACAGATTAAGTTTGTATCATGCTGATAAACACTTAAAGCTTAATTCTTGAAATAGGAAATTAAATGAATATTGTTTAATTACAGAGATTAAGTTCTTTTTTCATTCTGTACATGTTCAGTGAGAAGCAGACTTGCATATAAGAGCACTTGGATGAAGAGGTTCACAGAAGTCCACAGATTTAGGAAACACTACTGGGTGTGTGCAATACTTAAAGTTGCTTAAAACTGGATAGTTGACAATGTAAAAAGGACTAACAGTGCATTTGTTAGGATGAATGTCTGGAGTGTTTAAAGTACAGTGCCTTCAGAAAGGTTTCACCTTCAACCTATAATTGTCTATTCTGCTGTGTTGCCAAGTCAGTTCAAAACATTTAAATGTTGAGATTCAAATTTAAAGAGTCACATTTAAACAAAAAATTAAAATCTTACATTAAAAATGAAAGTATTAAAATACTCTGGTACTGCAGGGTATAGGCCCTTTCACACCAAGAACACTAAGTATAAGGACAACTTTAACAATAAATGTATTAGCATCCACACCAACGGACAATCTGTTTATTATAAGCGCATACTGTAGTTATGTCAGCTGCCACTTTAAATGCTCAAGCTCTTTAAAGTCAGGCAGATTCTGATTGGCCTGTAAATATTTTTTATCGTTCATCAGCTGGAAAAAATTGTTGCGATAGTGATTCCAATGATATATAGTTCCTCTGTGTTGTTGTCATTATAGCTGTGGGGTGATGCCCCAATTCTGATCAAATTAGAATGATGATTAAAACTTTAACATTACAGCTATTGTCCTTGATGTAAAAATCCCTGAATGGTGATAAATTTGGTCTTACTGTACTACAATGTTGATAGAATAACATGGACAGCGGGGCATGAAGAGTTGAAATCAAATACAGAAGAGGCACAAGTGCTTAGAGCGGGTCCATCAATGGCGATACTAAAGCTCAAGTGTCTTATTATTATCTATTCCTATTAGGTTTGAGTTAAATGAACCATTATCAAATACTTTCTTGCTGTTAATTTATTGGAATGTGACTAGCTTACGATGAACAATAAAACCTTATCCTATTAGACAAATGTCTTGCTGTGTAAGTTCCTCTTTGACTGGCTAGTTGTAATGGGAGTGGAAGAAAAAATCCAGTAACTTCTAAAGTGCTTGAAGGTTCACAGACAACGATTTCATGCAGCAAATGGGAGGAAGGAATAACAATGACACATGAGGTATGATCCTAACCATGGTAGGACACTCGCCAGCTTCAGCCGTGGTAAAGACGGACCCGCTGAGATATAGAGCCACGGCACAGAGGGCAGGACTGCAGGGCATCGCTGCAGGTCTGGCAACAGCATACATGCCCACACGGCAGGAAGATCACCTGTGACTGTGACACAAAGCAGAACAGGAGAGCAAAATAAGGTTAAATAAGGTCTGCTGAAAAGCAAATCTTTTGCATTGTTACAAATAATTTCTATTTTAAACAAACATTGTTCTTTTAAAAATATACTGAGATAGAATTGAGACCTTACCTCATGTTCCATGCACACCACACACTCGGAACTGCTCCATCTATCAGGACTTGGGGCAGTGGGGGTGAGGGGGGTGCTGGGGGTCAGTGGAGGAGTGAGCTGCTGTTGAAGTGGGGCGCTTGGAGTGGATGGACCAGCTTCCTGCATCTCTTTTGCTGTTTTAGGCAATGTTGAAGGGGCAAACATGTTATGATACCCTCAATCACAACTTAAAAACAAACATCGCTGAGAAAGATCTACAAATGTCACCTAATTAAAAATAGCATGTCCTCAAAAGAAAATGTATGTTCTTACGATCAGACAGAGTGCGTTCTCTGGCCCAGTGGAGAAGAGCTTTCTGCACGCCAACCTCATTGATTCCCAACTGTAGTAACACAGAAAAGATTTTAATGGACATAAACCTCTGATGACAAATTCCAAGAGACACACTACTTAAAACTTCTGTGTGCTAAAACACAGAAGAAAATGTGGCGGACCTTTCTAAGGTCTTTAGTGGTCATGTGTCGCAAGGCCTCTGCAGTGATTCGGTGGTGAGCTATGATTGGCAGGTAGTGTTGAGCAGAGAGTTTACACAGCAGATTCCCCAGATCTGCATCTACAGCTGCCTCCTGAGGAGAAAGGAGAGGTCAGCAGAGCGTCCATGATTTTGTGATTTAAACACAGGGTCTTTGAGCCTATAGGAGAGCTGCTCTGACCTGCATCCGCAGAGACAGAGGTTTGGCATCCAGGAGCCTCTGATACTGGATCATCCAGTAGTTCTGCTGATTGGATTCACTTTTCTGCTCCATCTCCACCTGAAAAAAAAAAAAAAAAAAACTTCGCACCATAGTTTACAAATTACAACCAACATACAGATGCATCTGTTGCTTTTTTCAAAGTCCTACACAAATCCAACACTATGTATCAGGTTGTATTTTTTTTTTTTTAACCAAGTGGCGACTACCATGCTAAAATTTTAAATAAATTTTTCCACATCAGTCGGGTGCATTGCAGGGGTTTTCGAATTGGCCTGTATTTTCTTCTATTTCTTTATTTGATTTACAAATAATCACTGAATAACAAATGTTAAATATCAAAGCCTCAACAAATGACATATTAATCAGTAAAATATAATCCATGGAAATAAAATACAATTAGCACCCAATAATATCTCAAATAATTCTACACAAATCCAACACTATGTATCAGGTTGTATTTTTTTTTTTTTAACCAAGTGGCGACTACCATGCTAAAATTTTAAATAAATTTTTCCACATCAGTCGGGTGCATTGCAGGGGTTTTCGAATTGGCCTGTATTTTCTTCTATTTCTTTATTTGATTTTTCTACACTGAATAACAAATGTTAAATATCAAAGCCTCAACAAATGACATATTAATCAGTAAAATATAATCCATGGAAATAAAATACAATTAGAACCCAATAATATCTCAAATAATTAAATAATAAAGAGGTAAAAATTTGACCGAAAATAAAAGGATTTTAATGTTGTTTTAAAGGCTGTCAAAGTTAAAGTGCATTTATCTGATAATAAAATGTCCAACAAATTACATAAAATAAGCAGTAAAATATAATACACTGCAATAAAATAAAATTAGAGCAAAACTATTAATAAATAAATAAACTGTTTTACTATTTAACAGTTTTACTAAAAAAATAAAAAGCCTGTCAAAGATAACATGTATTCTTCAGATACTAATGTGTATTAATTTTTTTTTCTCCACACACATATACACCAAATTTGAAATGCTGTTTTTTGACAATATCGGTATGACCTAAATGTGATTTCTGCAACAGTGACTGAAGCATGTGAAATGTTTCAGTTAACTGATCCAATTTCGAATGTCTCTTTTGAGAAATCAAGAAAGTTGGTCCATAATCACTTACCAAAACCATCCTGAGCTCCTCCTCCCTTTGGTCCTTCTGTTTGAGTAACTGCTGCAGTAGGTCAGTCAGAGCAGTCCTCTGGTCAGCTAGCACCTCCTAAGACACACACACACACACACACAGTAAATACACACACAAAAAAAACACACAAAGGATTCATACTCCCAGAATACTGTGATAACTGTGATCCAGTGATAGAGGTGGTGTGAGCATGATATTTAAACAGGAATGGGACGAAATGACAATGACAGAGAAATGTAAAAACAAGGAAGAGAAGTGAAGTGTGATGACAGAGTCATCATTACTCCTCTCTACACTCCACAGCATGATGAAGCACTGACAGGAAACCACCACATCATCTACTGCTGCTACGTACCTGCAGGTTCTCAGTGTCCAAATTCCTCCTCTTAACCTCCAGCTTTGTCAACTGCATTAACTCTGTCTCTATGAGTTTAATCTATGGATACAAGCATACAGTGGGGGTGTGAATGGCCCCATGGAGACATGATAAAACAGCCACCTTTTGGGTTCTGCATCCAATGAGAGGTGGGATGTGAGAAGCATGGGCTCACTGAAACTAATCAATTTATTCAGCAAGGACACATTAAAAGTATCAAAATCCACAGTTAATACATTTAGAATATTACAAATATTTCTTTTTCAAATAAATGTTTTTAAACAACAAAAATAAGAAGCAGCATAATTTTCAGCATTGATAAGAAATGTTTCTTGAGCACCAAATCAACATATTAGAATGAAATAAATGAAATTTTTAAATACATAAAAATAGAAAACAGTGATTACTGTATGCACGCTGTATGCAGTGATGACTGTATTACTGTTTTACTGTATTTTTAATCAAATAAAATAAAAAGAGACTTCTTTCAAAAAACATCAACCCCAAACTTCTGAATGGTGGTGTATATGTTAAGAAATGACAGTGCTGATAAAGTTAAAATTCCTTCAATCAACCAGTAGTATGATGTAAATCACTGTATCTGTGGGGTCTTGTTGGCTCTTCTATCCTAAAGGAAACTTTAATCAGCATACCTGATTACGGATATAAGCATGCACACTGTCCTTCTGGAGTTGGAGGGCTTCAAAGGCGGCCTTCTGCATTTCCTCCTGCAAACAAAAAGCCAATTAGGTTTAATCATTCAAGACCTACTAGACCAACAATGCACCACCTGTAATATCTACAGTAGTTCATTAATGTATTTTGCCTTTAGAGTGAATGGATGGATGCAGAGCAAACTAGTTTTTAATAACAGTTTTCAATTCATGTACATAGTAGGTTAGTGATTTAAATAGTTACCTCTTGAAGGATCTGACTAATGGCTTTGCTTTTGTCTAGCTGCTGCAGGGACAACACTTGGTCAAACTTCCTATCCATATAGTCCAAACTAAATAAAGGGGCAAAAAATAAAAAATTAAGACACAAGAAAAAAATGCAGTTTACTCACTGCTGTTTGTTTGAGGTTTTTTATTAACAATCAGCACAATAACATAGTAAGTGATTTCAAAATCAGAGAATGTCCCTTTGAAATCCAAACAAGTGGTCATAGAATATGCATTTGAAATGAGTGGTACCAAGAGAAAACAGTCTCGCCTGACCACTTGTGGTCAGATCACAGAGACGGATGTTAATATCAGGTGTAAACAGAGTGAAAAATTGCTGGATAGAGTTCAAAAGCATATGTATTGGTGGGAACTGAAGCACCTCCTGCAGGTCTCAGACAGCAGAATCTGTGTCTTGGCTTCCCTGGCCTCCTGAAGTAACCTTAAAGAGTAGCTCTCTGACAGCATCCTCTGCATGGCACCTGCAAACATGTAGCCTTTTTCAGAACCACAATAGCTAAGCTTCTTTTAAATGTTATTCACTTTTTATGAGACTTTTTTAACTGATAGAGGCAGTAGATATGACAGAAAATAGGGGAAGTGAGATTGGGACATGATGCAGGTCTAATTCAAACTATGAGTACCAAAGCACCAACTTGTCTGGAGCAGCTTGTTTTGTCAGAGCTTCTAATGACTTTCCTAATAAATCTAAAAATAATTGTAATTTCTAAAACTCACTTGCCACTTCCTTCTTCCTAAGAGAGTTGGCTTCATCCTGTGTGATGGCAGTAAGGTGTTCCATTCGTATACTAAAAAACAACAAATACAACAAATTCATAACTGTATCTCTATTCAAAAACAAAACAAAAAACATCACGGTAAGTCCCAGATTTCACCATGTGTGTGATTAACATCTACATACACTACAGTTCAAAAGTTTAGGGTCAGTAATATTTTTTAAGGAAATTTTCTATTACTTTTACTTTTTATAATTGTTTCATTTGATTATTATTACTATTATTATTATCATTATTAAGCTAGGATGCATTACATAGATCGAAAGTGGCAGTAAAGGCATTTATTATGTTTTTAAAAAATCTATTTAAAATAATTTCACAATATTACTGTATTTTTGATTAAATAAATGTGACTCTGGTGAGCATAAAAGACTTCTTTCAAAAACATTTAAAAACCTTATCAACCCCAAACTTTTGAACGGTAGTGTATACATTACAAACAACAGATTCTGATACACAACTAACACCCCACTGCAGGGTTTGTGAAACCACAACTTAAAAGTAGCACTCCAGATCTTTCTGACATCTCCAAAAATACCTGAATGTAACAGTAAATGTTGAACTTCAATCTGTGTGCTGTAGAAGCACCACAACAGTGGCACTGTCCAAACAGCTCAGTGCTTGCACTAAATCTGGACTGAAGTTTTCTTAAGTGGTGCCATTAGAAAGAAAGAAATTCACTTAGCAAGAGCTGCATTGATGGCAGGAGCCCATACTCCATTACAGAGTTCGACCCACGCGTAATTTCCACTCACCGGTCTTCCTCCAGAGCTTGCAGAAACTCGGCGCTCTTTGCCTGGCTATAATCAAATTAGCACAAATGCACAATAAATAACCACCCTTCAACTACAGAATACTAATGGACTTAGCATGACTAAAGGGATAATGATAGCTAAAGAAAAAGTGAGATATTTAAAAAATGGTTCACACGGTACCCTCACCGTTTGTTATCAAGTAGGAGGTCAGAGATGCGACTCATGATATTGCTCTCTGCCAGATGTACTTTATCCAGCATTTTCTGCCTCTCTGTTTCCTGGGCCTTCTGCTGCTGAGACACACCTAACTCCAACCGTTGCTGCTCCTGAGAGACAGAAAAGCACAGAGACTAATCTTTCTTATAATAAGGTCATTGTAAATGAAAACATGTTTTTATTAGCTAGCTAAGTGTAGTGACAGTACAACCTGCTACATTAATACTTTTCTTCAGCAAGAATACATTAAATTGATCAAATGTAGCAGTAAAGACATTTATAATGTAACAAAACAAAAGATTTTTCAAATGATGACTGATGATGATTCATCAAAGATTCCTGAAAAAAGTCTCACATTTTTCACAAAAATATTAAACAGCACAACTGTTTTCAACAGTCAGAATAATAACATATGTTTCTTGAGCAACAAATCAACATTTTAGAATTAAAGGATCATGTAATACTGAAGACGTTCTATTAAAATAGAAAAAAAAAGTTATTTTAAATTTGAATAATACTTTACAATACTACTGACTTACTATATTTAAGTATATTAAAATCAAATAAATGCAGCCTTGGTGACCAGAGAGGCTTGTTGTTGTAAAAAAAAAAAAAAAAAAACTTACTGCCCCCAAAATTTTGAATGATAGTGTAATTCACTCAAATGTGTCATACGTTTGTAAAACACATTCAACTCTACAATAAAAATTGTTACCAGTTTGACAGACAGCAGGACATCCTCTTTGTGGGAGTTGTTGAGGAGGAGGAGCTGAGTGTGCTCTCTCTGTTTCTCTTCAAGATCTTTCTCAAAGATCAACTTTTCCAGCTGTTTCTGCACCTAGTGGAGAAACAGAGAGAATGAGATGTAAATACTACTTCACTGGATGATCCAACAATAACAAAAAGAAACCAAATCAAACATACCTTTCTTTTCTCATAGTCCATGAATTTGCTCTGCAGTGTCAGATAGAATATGTTACATTAACAGATCAAATGGCACACTATATTTTTAGGCACTGTTTGAAATGGCTGATAAATAGTGATGACTGACCTGCCAGGCCATCTCTTCACCATCAACACAATCCACCTCCTGCTTCCCTTCATCATGCTCCAGCACAGGCAGCAAATACTGGGATGGAGGGCAATACTCCAGACTCATCTCTAAATCCAATTAAACAAACCAGCTGCACAGAATGGCCTTGTACCATCACATGGGGTTACATTTTAATATTTAACCAAATCTCGTGCATAATCTGTATTGTACACAACCTGTATACATCAGTCTGTATCTAACCAGACAGTAATAAAAGCATATTGTGTAAACTACTGCTTTAGAACAGATCCATACCTGAACAGAGGTAGCTCTGCACTTCCTCTGTGCCGGCCGTGCACACTGATGCAGGTGGATATCTCATATCCTGTGCATCCAGAATCAGGCTCTGCCACACCACATATACACATAAAGACATGAGGATGTCTTTGCAGAAGTCACATTGACATTTGAGCTTGTACAAATATACTCCAACATCTTAAAAATAGGTTTTTGATTTAAAATACTCACTTCCAAAGTGCGAACACTGGCCAGTTCTTTAGGTAATTCTCTAATGCTATTCTCACTTATGTCTAGTGTACGCAGGCTACTCATGCGTCCCACAGACACAGGAATGTCAGTAAGGCTGTTCCCTGTATCCATCAAAACATTTTGTTAATTTAAATGGTTTACGCTTTCATGTGATGTTAAATAAATTCCTTTACAGAAAATTTAAATGACTATCAAAGTCTCCCTGAAACATGTTAGTAACTACCTGAAATGTACTGCAGTGCTTTAATGAAGGTGTTTAAAAATGAATATCTTTTTGTGCCAAAATTATTTTTAAAAAGCACATAACACACCTTTCACATTAAGTGTCTGTAGATACCGTAAATCCCCTATAGAGTCCGGCAGCTGTTTAATGTGGTTCTTCTCTACATTCAGCACCTTAGAGAAGAAATCAAGGTAGTATGTAAGCAATAAATATGAAGGATACTAATTATCAATTAAAAAATATATTTAAAGAAAATTGATCCTTGCTCTAGAAGATTCACACTTCACTTTGGTACAGGCAGGATTCTTTTATTGTTTTATTTGATAGACGTCTCTTATACTCACCAAGGCTGTATTTAACAATAATGCAGTCTAATTTAATAATACAGTAAAACAGTATTGTGAAATACTATAAAACATATATATATATATATATATATATATATATGTTTTATAGTATTTCACAATACTGATTATTTTAACAAGTAATTTATTCCAGTGATGGCAAACCTGATTTTTCCCCCCATCATTTCATTTTTCAATGACTCCAGTTTTCAGTGTTGCATGATACTTCAGAAATCATTATCTGCTGATTTGGTGCTCAAGGTACATTTCTTATTATTATCAATGTTCAAAACAGTTGTGCTGTTTAATATTCCTGTAAAACCGTGAAACAAATGTTCATAATTCGTTGATATTTAAAAATTTTTTACTGTTTTTTACTACAGGTCTTTACACTCACATTTGATCAAATGTAATGCATTCCTGCTGAATAAAAATACTAATTAAAAAAAAAATTATTCTTAGTGACCCCAAACTTTTGACACACTAACCTACCTAGTGCTACACAGTGATATATACAGTAATTATGCCAATGGGTCTTTTAAAAATCAGCATTAAAAACAGTAATCTGTTTTCAAATGCCACATAAGAAACAACAATTCACATCAGCTTTGTTCATATACAATAAAAATACCTGCAAGGACAAAAGCTGCCCGATGTCATCAGGAAGTGATGTGAGCTTATTTTCATGCAGGTCTAACACCTTAAGAATTGACACAGAGATGTTGTCACTGGACAGAAGTGTAAGATGGTTATTTGCTTGGCACTGTTGTCATCAATCAATTTCTCTCACCTTTAAAGTTGCTAAGGCACCAATGAAGCAACCTTTAGGAACAAGTGACCTCAGGTCATTTCCATGAAGAATTAACACCTGCAATTAAAGTGGAAACTGCTGTGAAAGATCTGATTCCCACCAAAGGTTCAGAGAAAAACACTACAGTAAATAGACTCACTTTCTTCTGGAGGACTTTACATATGGAGAAGGCACTGTGTATAACGTTTTAGCACAAAAAGTGACCAGCAGGTGAGGTCAGAGTATAGCATATGTAATGTTTTTACCCATCCAGACTATGTAGATTCATGAACCAGTTAAACTTTAGAGGAAGGATAACCTTTTGAAAGCTTACACTACTAAAAAGTTTTTAGTGGCAGTGCATACCTTGGGGTTAGACTGGGAGCGGAGTAATCCTTTTTGCCATCTGTGTGATGTCAGTTTCTGTCTGTTAGTGTGGTGGTGCCTTAGCTTGCTTGTTCTCAAACCACAACAGCATGTTACAGGGTTTTAATATTGACCCCAACTAGAACATGCTGTAAAGAATAGATTCGAAGTAATCTTGCACAGGCCTGTAAGACATTCGTTCATCTTCGGAACGCATTCGGAATTAAGATTTGATGAAACGAGAGCTCTGAGACCCTCCATAGACGGCAATGTAACTACAAAGGCCCATCAATATGACATCAGTGGTTCAACCGTAATTTTATAAAGCTACAAGAATACTTTTTTGTGTGCTTACTATTAACATTTTTACATAACATTTATTTTCTCACAATTCTGACTTTTTTTCTCACAAATGCAAGTTTATATATCCTAATTCGGACTTTATACTCTCTTTATAACTCTACTTAACTCAAAAATTGTGAGTTTGTCAAATCTGAGGGGAAAAGAGAGAATGACGAGTTGTTTTTCTCTAGGAAGCAGGACTAATCAACTCGGTGGTTAACCCTGTGCCAAAAAGACTGGAACATGCATTATAACCATGTAAGAATGAGAGATTTTGATTTAGATGACTGTACAAACTGATCTTATTCTCGGTTTCTCAGGTACCATTAAAGAGATTCTTGGCACAGCTCAGTCTGTGGGCTGCACCATTGATGGTCGCCCTCCCCATGATGTCATTGATGACATCAACAGTGGCAAAATTGAATGCCCAGCTGTAAGTATTAAATTCCATTACGCTTTGTGTGTGTGTGTATATATATATATATATTTATTTTTGCCTTTTACTTGCTGGTTTTAACTGTACGTTTTCTTACTTGCAGGAGTAAAAAGAGGATTGAAGACAAAATAAAACCATTAAAATGACAAAAGTGTTTTGATTTTCTTTCAGTGGTTGTCAAACAGGGATTAAGATGCTAGAAAACACGAGCCAAGATGTAAACTTAATTTTTTCTTCTTTGAGAAATAATCATTTTATATAGTCACATTTTAACTTAAACACTCCCAGTTTCTGTTTAAGCTTATAAACAAGCTGCATTGTAATAATGACAGCAAAAATAGCAGAACACACAAGACGATATGGGGGACCTTGAAGTCAGTAATTCATTGGCTATATGAGTGGAATATACACTCAATGGCCACTTTATTAGGTACAGCTGTTCAATTGCTTGGTAACACAAATTGCTAATCAGCCAATCACCTTGTTGAATCTATGCCACAAAGAATTAAGGCAGTTCTGAAGGCAAAGGGGGTACTAGCCAGGTGTACCTAATAAAGTGGCCAGTGAGTGTATATTACTGTATTTAGGGAGTACCACATTTTGGAACTACACACAAAGGGCATTCAACTGAAGATATCTGGCTTTTTTTTGCAGTAAGACACATTAAGCATATAAATTGACGACCAAAAAAAAAGAACCTTTTAGAATTACAATTATTTATTTGAAAAAAATGGCTAACAGGTACTCAAATATTCCCAAGTTATACAAAGTACAAAAGTATGTAAGCTTAGATATGTTTTGTTGCCCTAGAACATAAACCTGACTTTTAAAACAGGAAAAAAACTGGCATAATATGTTTCGCAACAGCAGAAACCTTGTTCACAAAATGTTTGAGTAATTCAAGCTGCTCACCTTTTATTTCTCGTCCTAAATCATTAACACACATTTCTTGACTCCGGTAATAGTACATTTATTTGCTTAAAACTGTGTGGGTACTACTGTGTTATGTATAACTGATTAAAGTGAATTTGAGGAGACAATGTGCATTTTCTCTTGAAATATACCTCACTGTATTCAAAGGAGCACTCCGCAGGAAAGTTGCCACAATCATTTTTGTACAGTTGCTCAATTTCATAAAGTGAAACATTTGTATTCAGTACCATAGGCTTGTTCTTGTCCCACCATTAACGTGGAAACTATTATTCGCCATGGTTGATGGAAACCAGGACGGACTGAACAAATATAAAAGTCCTGCTTGCTCTCAGTTTTCCACATCCTCTTCCTCTCCTTCATTCTCTCCCTCCTGCTCATCATCCATGTGCTCGTCTTCCTCTTCATCTCTACTCTTGTCGTTCTCACCTGGGCTGTTCTTCTTCTCCTTGTCCTTACGTTTTTGTTCAGATGCCTCCTTCTTGCCTTTCTGACCTTTCTTGTAAGCTGAAAAAACAGCACATAAACCAGTTATACACATTAATATGTCAGATGCTTTAAATAATTCATACATCTCTGGACCTGAACTCTTCGGTTTCATATAGCATTTACCTTCAAGTGCTTCCCGCAAGGGTTGCAAGAAACGCTCAAACTCCATCTCCTCCATAGCTGACATCACATCTCCAGCGTTGAGTGTCTTCCTTTTTGCTTTCATAGCAAAATTGTTTGCACTGGTGTCAACAAAACAGTGGAGGTTACACTCGAGTAGGTTGCCAGAGTACAGCTTCTCATAACGAAACTAAACGTCTGACTTACCAAGATGTTGCATAGAGAACGAAAACACTGGCTGCTTGAGATATCGCTCGTCTTGCCTCCTTGGAGACGTTAACTCCATCTGGCAACTAAACACGAAGAGGACAGGTTGACTGCATACTAATAAACACAATAAAACTGCCTGCAGTGACTGAAAGAGACAATTTACTTAACACTTTCATTTCCATGGTTTTCTCTTAAGATGCTTTTCAGCTAATAACTAACTTAGCTGTGTGATGACACTTACTGCCTCTTTTATAATCCGCGTGATGACAGCATTGGGAAGATTGAGGTCCTCTGGTTTCTCGGCCATTACACTGAATACACACTTAAAAGAGATGCAACACGACGATGTAATGTATTTTGGTTTATATTAACCGATTTGTGTTGTTTAAGATGCGTGATCAGATGTCAAACTGAACAACCGCGAAAACTTTGTGTTAGCTTAGCCGTCTAACTTATCTGAGGGTGAACTGACACCAGCTACAATCTAAAACGATTGAAGTGCGTTAAATAACGAATTTCGTTACCTTAAATATGCGTTAGATGAAATATCCGCAAATCAATTCCCTACAAAACAAGCGAATACGTACAAAAACTAGTGTGCTTCACTGCTCTGCAGCCCGCTTGATCATCCAAACCCATGCGTTAACCTTTCACCTCTCAGTGCTCTGCCCCGCCAACCAATAGAGAATGAGGAGTTACGTCACGATCTTTTCACTCCGCATTGCATTTCGGGAAGGCGCCGCCATATTAGCAGGATACGCTATCCGTTCCCATGGTTACTTCTCATTCTCTATAAGGATAAATGCTTATCTTTTGTTTTGTTTTTGCCTTTAAGTTAAACAACCATTCATTCTTCATTGTATCGTTTGCAGGGAAGAGAAGCTATTTTATCGCACTGCATGATATGCACTGCATTTCTCTCTTAGGTTTTGTCGAATTTGGTTTACAGCGTTGAACGTTACCCGATTAGCGTGAAAACAGTGTCGCCCGCTGGACGCTCGCTGCTGCTTCAGTCATCATATGGTACATTATCCAAATAAAAGTGTGTGTTCAACAAGCTGACAGAAGTCCATCCATTTCTTTGTTGGAAACTGTTCAGTTAGGACGTCAATTTGTGTGCGTGGGTGCGTATTAAGTGACACTTTTACGTTTGACCTGTAATATAAATTACACTGAATACCTCAAATGTGAATTTCAAGGTCGCTTTGTTTTGTTTTTGATTTTTTAAGGCGCTATCAGTAAATTACTACGACGGTTCACATCCTGGTAGCAGTTGTAGTCCTGTCAGTGTGTAGTCCTTATTTATTTAGCATACGTTCAGAAAAAGTCAGCGGTTTAGACTTTTATTTAGTCATAAATTGAACATTTCTCTTCTAAAATTCATAGAATTTTATGGGGGGGGTGGGGG
>NW_015659224.1:562283-577338 GCF_001515625.1 Sinocyclocheilus rhinocerous
TGGGGTTTAGCTGTTTCAGTGGTTGATTTCAGTTGGCTTGTGGGCTGTTGTTTTTGAGCCATTTATTAGCACCATTTAGATGGCAATTCTATTTATCTGCATCTCAGATCGTGTGAAGTAAACTCAGAATGTCAGAATGGACCTCTGTACAAACTGAACGTTTTGTTTTTCTTTACAATTCTCCCTCTTGCTCATTTTATCGCAAAACAAGTCCACATGAATAATGTGTTTATTTTCATATTAGTGGGACTTTCTGAAGCATGTGCAGTGGTCACGTAGCAATACAGTGCAACTGCTCAATTTACACGGAATGTATATTGTAGTAATTTCATGGTCTTGCAAGTGCGTTTGTTAATGTTCTCAGATCATCTCCATTTATAGCATATGTTTCAAATATTTGAGAGTAGGCTATTGCTTGCGTGAGAATGAATGTGAAACATGACGCACTGCTTAGCTGGACCAGAAGCAAATAATGGGGGAGAAAAAAAAAAAAACTATTTCAAAAGTTTTTTTCCATAGCATCACATTTTCCTGATTTGCCTAAAGTATCTATCTAATCTATATATTTATTTTCCTAAAAGTGGAAAACTGTTTGGCTACAAATGATTAATGGTGAGGCTTTATGAAATAAAATGGATTTATAAATAAATAAATAAATTAGTGTATAAAGCATAGGCTACTTTTCTCGTCTCCTTGTGTGGTCCCCCTGAAATGGTAGTTAAGGATATATAAAGTATTGCATTGTAGATTTTTCCATAATGAACAGACCCATAAAAGTGAACTGCTGGGGGGCGTGGCTTTTTTACATCTTTATCACACTTAATGTTTGCCATACAATTGTGTCAACCTCAGTTGTGGTAAATGGCAAAAAGACTTTCCATGACATTTTCCCCCTCTTTCTTTGATGCTCATCAAATGTGTTGAGGTTAGCTTCATATTAGCTCATAAAGCAATTAACATTTAACACCATGTTGTCTTTTTATAGAGATTGGTAACGTTTCATTCTTTTTCTTCACCCTCTGGCAATGATGTCATTCAAATGCTCACGTTTTAAATGACATCTTTAGGTCTGAATATGACTTGGTATGGCTGTAGTTTACATTACTAGCTTGTGAACTAAGAGTTGGTTTGGAGTTTTGATGATTTAGGATAAACCAGACTTAATAACAGGGATCTAATTCAATCTAAGGAAGGGCATCACATTTAACAATGTTAACACCAGATGTCACTAATACAACTAATAATACTTCTCTCTTGTATAATTAAGACTCTCTTATAAATAAATAATCTCTATTTTAGGAATAATTGTTATTTAATTAGTAAAATTAGTTTATTTTTCTGCTTATAGGCCTTCAGTGTAGATGAAATTCAACAGGAAAATGCTTATTGTCAATCACTTTGATTAAAAACCCAATAATTAAAGCAGTCACTGTGTCACCTCCAAAGCAACAGTCTCCTTCATTTTGAGTTTCTAAACAAAACAGCAGCAAAAATTTAAATTTTTAAAAATGCATTGTAATCAACTGAACTGTATCATGTGACATGTAAACTATTTAGATTTGCATATTATTTCTATTAAATATTTACATGATGTAGCTATCCTGTGCGTTGTGATTGGCTGAATACCTCAAGCGTGTGACGGAAATGTTATGCCCCTTACCATACTGTGATTCAGTGTCCTGGTGCAATGAGACAACACCAATAAAACCCATTACAAACGAGGCATTTGTTGCATCCAGTGGGGATGCTTCGTCCAGGGTGAAAACCGATCCGGCGATCCACAGCGCGAAGTTGATGTAACGTTATTTCCTCAGCAACTGCATCATATGACCCCTTTAAATGTAGAGTGTTTTTTGTAGTGAGATAAACTTATAAGGAACAGAGACTAAAGCATTGTTATTATAGAGGGTGATGTGTAATTGTTGCCGTTGTTTTTAACCAGTTGATCATGACTTCATTTAAGAGTCTTTAGGAGTTTCCTGAAATTAATTACTAAATTAAATCCATTTTAGTATCTGGATTTCACAATAAAATCCATTGTCCCACAAATTCAGATGACTAATACAGTGACAAAAATAGGGAAGTGTATAGGCTTGGTCTGATTTTTGGTCAGGATTTCAGACTGCAAAACTGTTGTTTTAATTAAATGGAAATTTCCAACAAGAAAATAAATGTTGATGTTTAGTTGATCTGAACTAAAAAATATATGCTGGCCAATCATGTACCAAACTCCTCAAACATTTTCTTAAAAAAGTGCGTTTCCATGAGTTCAGAGAATGTGTTTGTTAGAGTTCAGTCAATGTTACAACCAATATTTGTAAGAATTTTCACCTTCCACCATAAAGGCCATCACTTATTATGACTATAATAACTCCTAGTCACGTGCTTCCACAGGTCACAGTTCCTAAGGAAGGATAGGAAGTCTGAGTTCCCCAGTCTCATTCATTTCCTTTCAAGGTTAAACCAAGAAATTTTGAACAGAAACAGGAAAGTCCATCGACCAGCCCACTCCAATAGATGTTCTCAGGAAAGGCCACAACCAAAAGAACACATAAATACTGCCGTCATTGTCTGGACATTTGTCTGCTTCTGCTTTAAGACAGACAGGCCTCTCTCTCAAGAGGTCACCAAAAGGCTTATGTTGATGGAAATTTGCATTGGAATACATCTTAGATTCACAATAATTATCTAAATGAAGAGATTGCAGTTGTCTAATTTTATATCCATTGGCTGCTGATAATACAGATTTTCCTCAGTTTCAACACTGAACATTTTACTTTCATATATCAGTGCCCTGTACTTTGCATCTTCATCCAGGTAAAATCATATTAACAATGCACTCAAACATCTCATAAATCTCATGAATCTGTTTACCTCTAATACATTCAGGAATGACCAAATTATTTGTATTATATATTTGTATTTGTAATGTATTGCATAACTAAAATGCTTGCCTTACCGTTTGTTTGGACTCTCTGCATTTTATTGTGCTTTTTTCTCTGCCAGCTGTTTCCGTTTTATTTTGTCAGTTCTTTAGTTGACAAAGAACACAGTATAAAACATTTCACTTGATCACCACAATTGCTTTCATTGAGTCTGTAATCAATCAAAATACATGACAACTCCATCCATGGAGCCTTTGTAAAAGATCATAAACATATAATTTGTGTTTTCTTTATTATATTACGAAAATCTGCTTTCTTTCATGCATCCTGAGTCACCGTTTCCATGTGGGAAAAAGCATTTCATGAGTGAAAACAGTCTTTTTGTGAATCTAATTTGACCTTTTGTATACTTTTATACAAACTGTAAATAGCATAAAGACAACTGCTTGCTCGAAGCAGTCTGTAGACAAGTTAGAAATGAACAGCACTTATCATGGCCTAATAAAATGAATAAAAGACTTATGGGGGACTGCTAAAATCAAAGTATATGATCGGCACAACTAAATCTATCGTCTTTGCATGTGTCAATCCAAAACGATTACCATAGTGGCCGGCACAACATAAAAAAAAAATTACTGAGTGTCTATTAAGGACTGTTTACATTTTTCTATTATTAATTACATTGACTGACCCAGGTTTTTGCAAGATAAATACAGTTATGCAGTCTGAGTTTCTCGCTGTCATAACAACATATTTTAGCTTCCAAGAGCAGAACCAAAACATTGGCTGCAAGTTGCCATCAACAGTTACCTCAGCCTCGGCTCTAATCCTCATCTTCACCCATGCCTCTATTACACCTCATATCTACTGCACACCTGGAGATCTTGTCTTTCACAGAGGACAGTTGTGTTGTTGAAAGTTTGGGCAGTGGAGGAGTGGAGGAGGGTGGTTCTGCTCTCCCTACGGCTGTCAACACCTCCATTTTGAAAGAGTGGAGGAACTCAAACTGAATGAATAACAGGCTCACGTGAGTGATGAGAAGCGAATGTCTGAATGAACCTCATTGAAACACACCTGTGGAGAACACCACCTTCACCTGTTTGAACTTCTGACCTATTTATGAGGTTAAGGGGCCACATGCTGCAATGCAAGGGACAGAAAACTTCATGCTCAAGCCAGCGAAGACACAGCTGATACACATTATGCGCTTATGAATATGCAGGAAATATCTTATAACTCATTTCCCACTCATAATTATGACTTTGGGGTGTTCTTCGTGTGCAATCAAATTGTAAATACAATCTTTCTGACAGGCTGTCTTCAAGTGCATGTGGAAAGCTTGTACCCTGCGTTGGGCATTCGTTATCACGAAACACATTCAGAAAGCAAGACAAAACAATTATATTGTGAACAATAAATACAAACAACTACATCTGAATTTAAAATTATGAAAATGATTCATTTCTATCACTTATTGAGCCTATGGTATCAAAATCAAAATGTTTTTGTTAAAGCAGACCTTGAAAGTGATAAACTCTTTACCATTTACTCAAGACGTGGTTCACTTATCTCTCCATCCACCTTATTTTTTAAATTTAATGTGTCTGGCTTCTGGTGTCATTTGCTTCTTGCTGTACAAAATAGCTTGTTCTGCTGCTTGATATTGTAAACTGGTGATTCTTATCATTTTATTTTAATGCATTGTCTCAATTATAAAACACTGGTTTGTAGCGCAAACAATTTTACCGTTTACTGCACTTTGTGATTCTTCTCGTTATTTCCCTACAGCGCCTAATAAAACGGAAGTCCCGCACATTCACAGAAAACAGCTTACTTCCAAGTTGCAAAATAAGGTGGATATAAATATTGATATGTTGCCTATTGTCTACAGATCAGTGTTTCTGTAATGTTTCAAATTGACACACCCCTTCCAACGGTACAGCTCGGCAACTCGTATGAATCTAAAATTCAAATTCCCACATGTATATATGACTTTGCTTGGTCATTCATGTTTGAAAATTTCTGACTCCACTCGAAGGGGACATTGAAAGCACCATCATACCACTCATCCAGGTAACTGGAAGCGGTGTTACTTTCATGTCTCTCATATCACACCGCAGACTCGCTTTCTCACATTTCATACAAATGCAGCTGGTGCCATCTTTTGTTCCATGCTGCGTCTGAATATGCCTACTTCCATACTATATAGTATGCAAAAACAGTACGCCAAAAGAGTAGTATGTCTGAAAACAGCAGGCAAAAAAAGTACCTGGATGTCCTACTTCCACCAAGATTCTGGAGAATTCAATGGACACTACCAGGTGAGGAGCTGTGAATGGTGAAAGTGACACAACTGTGACAGTTACAACATTGCACAAATGCAATATGAATTTCATACATCTCATATTCATACTATTACAAAAACCTCCCTTTTTATGGTTGTGAAGTAAGTTTCAAACCAAATGACTACTAGACAGTATGTGACTTTGAAAGTTACCAATTGTAGTTACAATTACTTCAGATCTATATCTTCAGTATTTTATATATATATATATATATATATATATATATACACAAATATATATAAATATATATATATATATATATATATACACAAATATATATCAGTATATATCTTCTTGTAATATTTTGAGATAATAAACATTTGACAGTACTTAGTATTTAGACTACTCAAGGTAGCTTGACTCCAGAAGTGTACCTTGGCTCAAAAATGATTCCGATCAATGTGGCAGTTTTGAAATGAAATGAAGCATTCTGAACAGACGTCATTTGAGGAATGTCTTTTTGCACAGCACTGGCAGTGGAAAAAGTTGGGATGCTCTGTACACATTGGGCACAGGGCTCATCAGAAGCAAACAAACAGAGGCGGCTCTGTAATGATGCATGAGCCTGTCAGAGAGCGCCCGGCACTGAATACAGACCAGCAGTGTAGGGTCAGATGGAACCTGAACTTCTCTATCCATCACAAGCTGGTTACCGCATATACACACTCAATCTCGTGTATGTGCATTCACTCAGACATGCAAACACTCGATAAACTGACCTTCACTCTCTGGAAATTTAAGGAATCTCTAAATATCCAAACAAGAATGAGCACGCACAAACACATACACGTACGCAAACACAAAGGGTTGTTTGACTTCCTGATGAGTCTATTCCTTCTAGACCTAACATAGCTACTGTAACCTTTGCAAAATTCTCAACTGCAAAAATAATTCATATCCAACTCTCTAAGGAACACCCCCCACCCCCCCAGTTCCATGAATAAACCTAAGGTATCCTTGGTATCCACTAGAAGTGTTTCACCTATTTCATACGAGTATTTTGAACCCTTTCAGCTTTTGAACCGTCTGTTTGATTATGTTGGCCTGAAAGTGGCATATTTCAGCTGCCCTCTGAACAATATCATAAAAGAGGTGTTGTTGATACAAGGTGAGTTTGTGTTGAAAAACAGATGTATAGAGGAGAAAGATACATATTTGGGGAGTTAATATTGGCACATGTGGCTTAATTTTTTCCATCTCTGGTGTGTTTAGGGGATTATTTCCAGGAACATTTAAAGATGTTGTTGCATTAAACAGCAAAGCTAAACAGATCCAGGGGCACAAAATCAGTTCCCAGCAGTTTCCCTCTCACACACTTACCAGCTGCAACTCTTAGTCATTTACTGAGTGTAAATTTCATGTTTGATCTAAGCGTCAGGATGTTAAACAACAGTCTCACGAAAGGGTCTCAAGGTCACATTTTATATATATTTAAAAGAAAAAGTCTACTATTAGAACACTTTGATTGTTTGTGTTGTAAATATTTAGAACAGTTTAACTCATTTACCCCTTCCAAATTCTCTTAATTATTGATTAATATATACATTTTATTGTATTTATATATTATGGTAACATTTGATGTGTCTTTGTTTAAGAATGAATTGAGTTGAATTCATACAAATCGCAAAACAATTATTTACAGTATTTTTACAGTCATGTTTATGACTTTTTTAAAGATAAGAATCATCAAAAAAAGATAATGCATTAGAAAAATGAGAATTGAGTAAAAAATAGAATCAATTGAATAAAATTTAATTTGCAACAGCACAATGCAAAAACAATCTAAGGTTTATTATCTGTAGATTGTTTGCTTCATGCAAAATATGAGTACAGTATGTTTTCCTTTTGGTTTTGGGTGAAATCTGACCTGGACATTTCTTGAGATCTTAGTTCTTTTTCCATATTAAAAAGACAGGCTTTAATGTAAGGAATTAGGTCAGTATTCCTCAAGTATAAATGCTTGTCTTTAGATTAATTTTTTTTCAGTGATTTTGATTCATACTGTTTTGGGATTGTTTTAGTTTCAGCAATGTAGTTTCCATTGCTTTGCAGACTCTGTGTGACAAGTCTAAGTGTTGCCATGGTATTAGTTTATTAGTTGGTTCAATCTCTATTGCTTTTTTACTTCTATTTTAGGCAAGACTTTTATTATTCTGTCCCCAGGCAGACAGACGAATGATTTCCCACTGTGCAGTTTTGACATGCTTCTCTTGCTAATGTGCAAAGCTGCTGATCCCTCACTTGACTGTTTTCATAGCAATGCACTGTAGATGTTCCAGACATCAACAAACCTATGTATATGTTTTTATCTTTATTTTTCCTTCTTTTAGCATTCAGGATGGCCATCTGTTTTGTCTGACAAATACTCAAACTCATACTTAAAATTAGAAGTATGTGTAGGAACAAGGGTCAATTAAGGTAACCTAAGATATTGAGTAATATGGGACACCCAAGATTTGATGTGTACATTTCTAGTTCCTAATTGTTTTGTCATGTCATTGTGGTCTCATTTGTTGGTCTGAAGTATTGTGCTGACAATTTAAAAACAGTAAATTGCATGATATACTATTATTTTGACTCTATAAGATGATAATTTTATGGTAGTATGTGAATATTATTTATTCTCTTGGTAAAGCGCTTTGGTAACACTCTAGTATAGGGTATACCAATTCTCACTATTAACTAGTTGCTTAGCATGCCTATTATTAACACATTGGCTGTTTATTAGTACTTATAAAGCACATAATGTGCATGACCATATTTTACATCCCTAATCCTATCCAATACCTAAACTTATAACAACTACCATACTAACTATTAATAAGCAGCAAATTAATAGGTTATTGTGGCAAAATGTGTAGTTAATGGTTTGTTAATAGCAAGAACTGGACCTTAAAATAAAGTGTGACCAGCGCTTTATGACTTGCGTTGGACCCAAAAATAAGGCACAGAGAAAAATTATTAAACACAAAACAGATGACACTGTGGTGGAAATGTTCATGACGTTCAGAAAAAGAATACTTTTGTGATGCATGCATGCACAGATTAAAGATTAAAGTCTAGTTAAATAAACTAATCACAGTGCAAAATTTTTGACTCATCCTCATGCTATTCCAAACTTATCTGACTTTTTTTTTTTCTTCTGTTGAACACAAAAGAAGATATTCTGAAGAAGCTTTAAACTGTTCATGTCCATACAATAAAATCCAATGAGATCCACGACTGACTTTCATTGTATGGACAAAAAAAAACACTATTTGAGAATATCTTCTTTTGTGTATCATGAAGGTGTGTAAATGATGCCAAGATTTTGTTTTTGAATGAACTCTTTAAGAGAAGAGCAGTGACCTGGATTTTAATGTACACACACTAATACCGCAGAACTATTGTTATTATAGGAAATTTCAAATCCTCACAGAAATCACTAACTTCCTTAAACAGTTTCTAATCATTGATGGTCTCATTATGAATTGCACATGAATTTCAAGCATTTGTGTCATGGTGCCACAAATACATCCTTACAGTGTGTGTCCTAACTAAGATCCACCTGTTTGGTGTCTCCTTGAACTTGTTCAAATTCCTGCCGTATGACTCTGTTATCAGTCATTACAGCCATTTGCTGCATATGCTGTGACTCATCTCCATCAGACTTCAGCCCTGACCCTGTAGATGTCACATCAGTGCTTCATCAGGGGAATGCCATTCCAGCTGCTTTTCTGACACGTTTGTCAACGGAATGAATGAAAAGCTCCACACAGTGACATTTCCACACCACCTACTCTTTCATACATATGATTTTCCTCTCTTTCTTTCCTTCTCTCTCACTCAGATTTTGTGAGTGGATGCAGTACGTCACTGAGCGGGCTCTCAGCTATGTGCCATGTGTGTGTGATGTCTCGCCGCCGCTGCGGTGAGAGCAAGTGCCGTCTCACGAACTGTGCTGTCTGCAGGGGAGGTGAGAGGGAATGCTCAGTGTGTGTGTGTGTGTGTGTGTCACTGGACTCTCCTCTGACCAAAATGTGCTAGACTACCTTTCCTGTATTTCACAACAACCCAGGCTAGTTCCTGAAATCAGACACAAACACCTTTCAATATTTCTAGCAGTTTCTCTGCAGCTCTAGTTTTCATTTGCTGTCTATCTAATGTGATAGTTAGAGAAGGTAAAATAAGATAGTATTAGAAGTATATATCTAAAGATGTTTGTTCTTACCATTAATTCATAATAAAAGAGACAAGGAAAAAGGAGAAAGGAAAATAAACTTTATATCTTTTTCTTTCTATGTCTAAAGTGACTTGTCAAATCTGTGTGTGTGTGTGATGTCAGAGGGGGCTGTGCACAGCTGTCTATAAAAGTGGCAGTTTCTAAGGGAATCTAGTGAGAGCAGAGCTTTACAGTTTTATGCATTTACCAATTCCCAAACAGGCTTCAAGAGAAAGGGGCGAGTGTGGATTGCCAACCAGTCAAATTCTTTTTGAACTGACAGACGCAGAGGGGCTGTAAATCAGAAGGCACTTTTTGAACATCTGAAACACTACTTTGTAACTCATCCAAACAGAGCACCAACTGAAACATTTTGAATGAAACTAACTATGTCCACTCTGAGGAGCATACTAAGGCAAGGACATTTCATCACACTGGTGCTGCTGTCATGGGCTGCTGTGGAGGTGAGTTTTTGTGCTCTGTTTGATAGTTTGAACTTGAATGTACATTCAGGTAGACTCTAATATAATTGAAAAGAAATGTAGCAAACTACCATAACCATTTAGGGAACATTAAAAAGTTTTACTGCTCTTCTGTAAACTATGATTTGAGACTTTTATTGATCAATAATTTGAATAAGGTCATACTGTTATAATATGCACAGGTATGATAAAGTAGTAAAACAAACGCACACCTTTTGAGGTGCAAGTTAAAGGAGTAGACTAAATAAAGAAAAAATATAACTGCACACTCCCTTAAGCACTGTTTGTTTATTACCCTAATAAACAAACAGTGTTTAAGGGAGTGTACAATTATACTTTTTTCTACATAAAAATGTCCTAATCACAATGTCAGTTTTCGGTTGCAGATAAAACCTTTATATTAAGCATCTATTACAGCATTTTAGTACAGGGAGTGATGGGGCATTGAATCCACTTTTTCACCTTATTTGTGTCAGGTTTTGGCTTACAGAGCCAGTAGCTACTATTCTTGAATGTGGTCTAATATAGAGGCAGAATGAATTTATAATGACTTTATAGTGGCTAAGGACTCAGAGGTTACTGCAATAAATCATCTGCTTTATTGCAAAACGATGGCGTTTTAAAACTTTTTTTTTAATATATATATATTTTTTTACATTTTTAAGTGAAAGCAACTTATTATCTCTTGATTTATGGGATGGAAGAAAGAAAAATGTCTCATATAGGCTAGTGTATTTCAACACCAGTCCTTACTCGCTTCCTTCTGTGCTTTCTCAGGCGCAGAGAGGCTGTCCAGTGAAATGCTCTTGTCCTTCCTCGCCCTCCTCGTGTCCTCCTGGTATCAGTTCGGTTCTGGACTCATGTGGGTGCTGTCGGGTCTGTGCCAGGCAGTTTAACCAAGACTGCAGCCCTGCCGAGCCCTGCGACCATATCAAAGGACTGCGCTGCCACCTAAAGGCCGGTGGAGACCCTAACAGAGGCTTGTGTAGAGGTAAGAGGAATAAAGACATTGTGACCCTGGACCACAAAACCAGTCATAAGTAGCACGGGTATATTTGAAGCCAAAAGTACATTGTATGGGTCAAAACGATCGATTTTTCTCTTATGCCATAAATCATTAGGATATTAAGTAAAGATCATGTTTCATTAAGATATTTTGTAAATTTCCTACAGTAAATATATCAACACTTAATTTTTGATTAGTTGTATAGTTTGAATAGTTGTATCTTGACCAAATATGGTCCTATCCTAACAAACCATACATCAATGGAAAGCTTATTTATTCAGATTATCTCAATTTCAAACAATTGATCCTTATGACTGGTTTTGTGGTCCAGGGTCACATATTAGACAGTGCTGTTATTGTTAAAACTAAACTATTAAAAATAGTTTTAGCTCACTGAAAAAATATATAAATATTAGATAAAAACATTTTTAAAAAGGTCTAAAGTGATTTACTGGATTTAGCCTGTTTAATCTGGTCTAATATGTATTATACATGGCACTCATGCTAATCAAGCAATATTACTTTTAATTCGGCCTAGCTGAGGCTCATGGTCGCCCATGTGAGCTGGATGGACGGGTCTATCAGCACGGCGAGGACTTTCAGCCAACTTGTGAGCATCAGTGCACGTGTGTTGATGGAGTAGTCGGCTGCGTCCCACTGTGCCCACACCACATCTCTCTACCCGACTGGCGCTGTTCCCGCCGCCGCCTAACCAAACTGCCCGGCCGCTGCTGCCAGGAGTGGGTGTGCGATGATGACAACCGTATTGCTGAAGTGGAGCCGTTGCCTGATGCACATCCACAAGAGCACACAGACCTAACAGGCAACGAGTTACTTGTAGCTCCATCTACTTCTTGGGAAAGCAGTGCAACAGCACCTTATCAAGGTAGATGAATAACACTGGCATTAAAATGTAATGTATAGAAAAAAACTGATAAAGAAACAAATGACATAAACAATACATTTCTATTAAAAAGTATGGTGTACAGCAGTGTTTTCTAACTTTTGCGCACAGAAAAAAATGAATCATGGTTATAAACACTGACTATATTTATATGGATTTGATATGTTCCTCATAGTTTAACTACAAGCTTATTCACCATATATATTTTTTTTTCTTAGAGTGGATTTCATCCTCTAAGTCCCACCCCATCCTTCCACCCACCTGCTTACTGCAGGTCACTGATTGGTCCCCGTGCTCAGCCACCTGCGGAATGGGCGTGTCCAGCCGTGTAACCAATAGTAATCCTGAGTGTCGGCTGGTCAGTGAAACTAGGCTCTGTCAGATACGAGAATGTGGTGTCAACCCTGCATTATCACTGAAGGTAAGTGGTGTCTTTAGTCAGATATAATTTTGTATTTTTTAGAATTTTTAAAAAATGTAACATTATAAAATAATAAAAAATATTTAGTAGTAGTAATTTTCTAAATATTTTCAGCTTTGTAATAGCTATAATATTTAAGCATTATAAAATATAATATTTAAATATAATATTTAAGCGATATAAAATTACAATATATATAAATTTAATTTATTATTATAACTAAAACTATTACAATTTCTTTTAGCTAAATAAATCTGAAAAATATATATTAGATGAAAAACTGAATTAAATATGTTTAAGCTGAAGTAAAAATAAAATGACAACTACATATAACACATTTATTAAAACTTAAAATAAAATTAAAACTGCAAATATAAAATTAAAAGCTAATTCAAATGATTAATAAATACTATAATAACACAAATACACTAAAATAACACAGACGTAATATTTGTGTCTTTGTGATATACTATCTGTGAATACCATAAAGAAATTAAATATAACATTTAAGCAGTATAATTTTTTAACAATATAAAATGATCAAAACAAATAAATGTTTACGTATCATCTGTTTAGATTTTTATAATTTTAATAATATTCATAATTTTGATATTTTCATTTTGATGTTTGATCAACGGCTTCTGTTCTGTTATTGAAGTAGATTTCCCTCTCTCTTTCTCCTCCACTCCATTCCTTCACTCAGAAAGGAAAGAAGTGTCAGAGAACCACACGATCACCGAAACCTGTGCAGATCGTATTTGCAGGATGCTTCACTGCTCGCCGCTACCGGCCTCGTTCATGTGGATCCTGCTCAGATGGTCGCTTCTGTGTTCCCGCTGTGACACGTACAATCCCTCTACACTTTCACTGTCCTGAGCCAGAACGAGACGACTTTACCCGCAATGTCATGTGGATACAGTGCTGCAGCTGCAGTCAAAGAAACAGCAGACAGGGCCTGTCATCACAAGCAGAGTTCTTCAATCTGCCAAATGATATACACACATACACACACTGACGTTAGCTCAAGAGCACATTCAAAAGCATTTTCTCACTTTTCTACCTACTGTACCAAATTTTCTGTGGAAATGTTTTAGCCCAGGATTCAACAAAATGTATAAAGCTTAGAAGCAGGTTTGTCATTGCTGTTTTATCAGGTATGCTGTAGTGACACAGGGGAAAAATTATGACTGTAAAGCAGTTGTTTGAGGAAAAACATACCATAGTATAATCCATACCATAATGTAGCATGCACACACACATACTAATAATTCAATATTCAGGCCCTTTTGTTGTATTCTTAAAAACTGATTTACTGTATATAGTGTAAATATATATTAATCCCACTGTACATATATGATGTTTTGTTTATTGCTATTTTATGATATTTAACAGACTTCAATTCTTGTGAAGTGTCATATTCAAACCTCAATTTTTTGAGGTGAATGGCAAATAACAAATATGGAGCAAATACATGCATATGTATAATACAATAGTTTCATTTTGTAAATAAAATTTATTATAATTTACGTTTGTCTTTGTGTTCTTTGTGTATGATATTGACAAATAGGTGAACAGAACGGAATAGAATAGAATAGAATTGTCATTAATCATAAAAAAGATGTGTCTTCTGAGTTACAAAACACATTCACGGATACCTCCATTAGAACACACAACATGGCCAGGTCAATTTTTCGAAAAGACTTTGGTGTTGCCACTGTTATATTTCTCTCTGCTTTATATCTGTCTCTCACTTTCTCACAGACGTCTGAGACTTTCAGCACTGACATGACAGGGGAACAGGAAATGTCTGAAAGTGTTGACAGTGTGCAGGATGGCAGGTGTAAATATGTGATGATGGCTGTACAATCCCACAGATACTCTCACAGAACATTTGAGCCACACACGCTGTGAACATTTGTCACTCTTTGATTAGTCAGCACGTTTTGTCTGTATGTCGGGTAACACAACCACCGCTTATGACAGAATCTATTAAATACACACAGTCACTGTGACAGCCACAGTCTTCCATTGGTATGTTCTGTGTAGTTTTATACAGTCTTAAGTGCTTCTTTTAAAACGTTTCTGTATTTAAGGTTCTGTACGTGACCTCTTTATTTGAATACGCATAAAAACGTTAATTAAAATAGGGAAGATATGAATTCATTTTGAGAGGCTACTTGTTCATCTATTCAATAACTTCCGTTTAAATGTGAATATTTACGCCCTCTATTGGCTAAAATGACAATAAAGAACTTTAGAGTGGAAACTCTGTTAATTATGATCATATTCTGTCACTGCATTACATAAAACCGGGATGAGTTAATCTCCACTTAGCTCCATTTTATTGTAAACATTTGTGATAAACGATAAAAATTCAATCTGAAAGCAAAATTATGTTTTTATAGCCTAACATTATTCTTCACCATTCCAATGGAATTTAGGAATAATTATGGATGGGCGTATAACTGAGCAAGTTTTTTGGATTGACTAACAACTAACAATACCAATGGCAGATGTAGATCATTTCTAGCTGACCACTACATAACAATTTACCCTTATTGTCTAATTTCGACATAAAATCCCTTTTGAGATGTCGAAAACACCTCATTTTTTGTTTGTAGCATTCATGAGAGAGAGAGAGAGAGAGAGAGAGAGAGAGAGAGAGAGGTTATCCATTATATTTTTGAGATTGAGATTTTTAGTAAGAAGCATCAAAGCAATTTCCACAATGAAAACTGATCTAATACTCCAGTCTCCTCTGATTTTAACGTATTCACAGTCCCCCCCCCCCCTCTTTCTGTCAGTCTCTTT
>NW_015659224.1:589897-596785 GCF_001515625.1 Sinocyclocheilus rhinocerous
CCCCCCCCCCCTCTTTCTGTCAGTCTCTTTATCGCTTTCCCTCTTTTTTTTTTTTTACTTCCTTTCTCTATCTCATGCAAAGGGTAGAGTTTCTATGAAACAATGGGGCCACCAGGGAGATTGGTACCAGGGGGTTGGGGGAAAGGAGGGGTGGATACATTTACCTTTGTAAGAGTGGCAGGGGACTCCACAGTGTCTCATCAAAGACCAGTCTGCTCAGGTGATCCCCAAGGCAGAGTGTGTGTGTGTGTCTAAGAGCTGCTTGCTTTGAAGTCTTTGTATGCAGAGTCTGGATTTGAATAGAATCACACTATTCCCCCTTTTTTTAAACAAATGACATTGCCTTACATCAGAATAGAACTGGTAGATCCTTCTTTGACCCATCTTTGACCCCTTAAATGTTCACTTAATTGTGTTCTCATGATACTAACAGGATAATGATACTAGTTTTGCAAATTTTGTTGGGAAATATGTAGCAAAATGCACAATGAGCAAATTCAAAAGTAGACAGAATAATCCCAAGTATATTCTCATTCTAAAGTAGAGATAAAAAAATGTCCAAACTTAGAAATTGTATTTATGTATTTATTTATTTACGCCTCTAGTTCTAGCCTCAAGTACAAACAAAATAGATCATAGAATCCTCCACTAGATGTCGCTAGTCCCTTAATTCCTGAGCAGGAGTAATACCATTGCCAACACTTTTAAATGCTATAGGCCCCAGTGTCTGTATATACAGGGGCCTAGCATATGTACATCTCCTGTGTGAAAATCTTGACAAAGTTCTGTCGGCTCTGCCCCATTTATGATAAAAATGAATGTTTGTGAACCTTACACTAGGACCCTGATGCATACTTTTAAACTTTCTTGTCTGAGTAATAGTTTTATAGCTTACTGAAATGTGATTCCTTATTAGTTTTAGACAGGGAGTCTTACAAGTATTGTTTTATACAATTAGAATTTTATGTATTTATTTTTCAGATCTGCTAAATGTGATATTGTCCTTCCTACATGAAAATAAAAATGTAGTACTTCAAGTATTATATAATGCCTTTGCATCATATAGGCCAGGTTAAAAAAGAAGCACTTCATGCTTCAACTTAAACTATGAACATAGTACTGAACAAAAATAACATTTATAAGACTGTGTTACAGTTGTCAAATTATGCTACCATTAACAGTTAAGTATTGATTTGGCCTCGCAGGTGTGTTTAGTTGACATCATAAGCCACAACATTTCTTTGTGGTAGCACTGCCTGTAAGTGAGAGGCCAAGGCTAGTTCATTTAAGCCTGTAATGGTAAATCAAGGCAAATTGGACAGCATTGCATTGGTTAAATACAGATTTACGGCGCCAGAGGTAATTGGCTTTCCATCTTGGCCAGATGTTCGCAGCTTCGATCGTGCCGAGAGACGCAGCAAATATATGTTGAGACACGTGGTAGTGTTCAATTTTTAACAGCTGCCTGTTTTCCTCTCGCGTGAGCACATCTGTTATTTGGACTGTCTGTTTTTGCATCTATTGTCGGTTTATTTATAGATTGATGCTATAGAAAACTGTCCGTTTGTGTAAGCGGTGAATAATTAATACACCTAAACGTGGCCGCGCCAGTCGTCAGCAGGCTTAAATGCTGTGGATAAAGACGGCTTTTAAGTCCTTTCAGCATAACTCAGCCGTGGTGATTATGGGCAATTTAAATTAGTTTCAAATAGTTTAAAGTTGCCCAAACAGCCATCCATCATCCTGTCATATGCCACGCCCCCTTGCCGCTCATTGGCTGTTGGGGTTGCACCTATGGCACGTCATCAGAGGAGTGACTTTAAAAATTTCTCCCTGTTCATGTAATTTCAGCGTAAACTGATGCCAGAAACAAGATTTCGCAGCTCTTAGGAGGTTTTAGACACTAAGTCATAAGAAAGCGAGTTATAAATTCTAGTTTTAAGAAAGCGACAGAAAGATCATGTGCAAAGCTCACCATGACCATGAATGTGACGGTTGCAGCGGAGCGCTTCTATAGAGAGGGACGGTTTTGAAGTTTGCTGGAACACGCGACACTCGGATTATCAAAAGCGCATTTTCTTCAACGATTTTTTTGGTGGACGAAAACAAAACACATACAAAAACAGCCACAGTCTCTCGCTGTTTATCACCGCACAATAACATTGAGAGTGATCCCACCACCTTTTGGCCTCTTTCCAGACTCCGTACAAATAACGGTGAGTAAAAACATCTAGTAAAGATTACATTAGTAAAGATTGTGAATTGGTAAAGATAAGTTTCAATATGGTTGGAGTGTCCCGATGTTTCGACGGCTTTCTGTTTTAACAGTTTCCACTTAAGTCTGTGCGTGTTCAAACACGCACCTCACAGCGTCTACTCATATAAGATGTAATTTTGTTGCATTTTATCGCACCTTTGTAGTTATTTGTCATTTAGCAGCTTTTATCTAAGGCCGTTTACTCCACATTTACCAGCGTTGCGTTTCTCAAAAACGCGCGTAAGTAGATCGTAGAGACCATTGGTGACAATACATTGGGGTTGCAAGTTCCACACTTGAACTGTGGACCAAAAATTAAAGTTTTATTTAGAGTTTTATGAGTATCATTTCTGTTATTTCGCAATCTTGTTTAACCAAACTTTACATTGCTACGTCTTGGCTGCAACTTAACTTGCAGGCTGTTTCTCAAATCATAGTGAGCTGCCAACCTAGACAGCTGGGCTCAGTTGGGGTCTAGGTAAAATGCAGTCTAGATAGGCAGTACACTATTTTTTGAGACACCGCCTTGATGTATGCTGTCACTGAAGCGGAGAATTGTGCACAATGGGGAGTTGTGCGCGGAGTGTTAATTAAAAAGAGACCCGTTTTAATGAAACGGCGAAGCGTGTAGTTATATGGCCCCAGAGCGCATTATTAAAAGAGAAGGATATACTGCTAATCTGCGGTGGTGCCAACCAGGGTTTGGTCATTTGCTCACTTTACTCTCTACTATTTTTAGAGGCTGCGAACCGTGGTGTTATGTTCATTTATTTTAATTATCAGCGTTATATGTTGTTTTAAGCGACGTGTTATGACACTAAAAATTCAGTTACAGCATAAGTCAGTTTATATTGAAATAGCGAAATTATACGGTCGTTCTCTCGCGTTGCCGAGTTTCTATGGTGACCGTGCGGTTAGTTCTCAGCAGACGTTCCGCCCAACAAAAGGAAAAGTTGAAGCGCAACCATAAAACATAGTGTGTTCTTAAGTCTCCTACACCATTAGGCTAGTAATTGATGATATGTGATTTGTCTCGTGGCGGAGACCCATCATTTGCTCCGTCAAGCCGACACCAATCCATCAGTCTGTGCTCGGACAGCGACGGTATTGTGTTTCTCTTCATTAGCTTCTGTTTTTGCCTCTAATTTCATCAACCAGCCCGTTAATCAAGTGGATCTGAACGAGCCTCCCCCTCTCTGACCTTTATGATGACAGCGTTTAAATAACGAGAGAAAGAAAGAGTTGGGTCTATTTCCATAGTAGCTCCTCACTTCGAAACTACCAGTAGGCTACTTGGTTGACCGTTTCAATTACGTTTGGGAAAACGGGATGAATACTCGACTTAAACGCCAGCTTTTTAGATATTTATGATATAATTTACTACTAATTTACGGATATAAATTACTAAAAAACTCTTTAAATAATAAAAAAAAGAGTAAAAGTGAGTCTGTAGAGCTTTTATGACATTCTCCACTTGTTGCCAAAAATGTTGGCATATATCAAATTCTTTGATAAATCTGCCCATTGATGTATAACTGTGCTCATATATTACCTATTTGTCTGTTTTATGTTAGCGGTGACCTTTAAACAAACCTTGAACTCTGCTTAAGCAGTATGTACTGTATGCCATATTTTGGCTTGCCTTTTAAGTCAGGAATTGGTCATAACACAATGCAGACTGCCAAAGATGTAGGCCTATAGCGTCACAAACTCCTGCTACTTTGTGATAACACACTACATTAAGCCTCATAGCTTAAAAAAGGTTGTCGCCAAGCCTTTCCAGTGAAGGATTAACTTACCTAAGTTATTAGAGGGATAATGTAATTGTTCTGAATTGAAACAGCCAAGCCTCAAAGCGTGTGATATTCCCCCAGGGTCCCATTCGGCAGCTTTGTCTCTCTCGCTCTCAGGTCTGCAGGAAAGGGATGATTAAAAAATGGGGGATTTGCATTTTCATGAAATTAGCTGTTGCAAAGTTATTTGGCAACCTGCTTTGGAATGGCACTTCTGCAGGTGTGTGGGAATGACAATGTATGGTGCTTGTTACCGGTGTCAGTTATGGAGAAAAGGTCCTGAGGCAAAATCTGTTTGTGTAGGAGCGCTGAATAAATTTACTTTTGGTTCAGGTTTATAATCTTGTACAGCTGGTCCCAATGCATTTAATAAGATATCAGGCTCATAGTTCGTGTACGACTTACAAATATGCCCAACTCTGACATGACAATGAAAAGATTAGAGCCGAGGGTGTCTGAAATTGGTTTAAACCGTTGCCTTGCAAATTCTCCAATAAGAATTCAGGCATGTAGGTTCATGTCAGTTTCAGGATACTTGTGTTTGTGGAGGAAATGCTTACGCAGCTCTCTGAGGTTTGTATTAGACCTGGTTGGTCAGTTTTATCAGGTAAGGTGAGGGAATGTTAACCACGTGCACACAAGATCTCTCTTTCCTGGTTATTGTTCTGCAGATTGCTAATGCTTGGCTTTAGGATTTCCACCACTTTCTTTTTACTACAAGGTTTTCACTAAAATCATGTTTCATCCCCTGTATTATTCAATATTCAAAGGGATAGTTAGTTCCCCCCCAAAATGAATTTTCTGTCATTTAGCCTATACCGTCATGTTGTTCCAAAACTATATGACTTAAGGCTGGAATACACTGACCTTTAAAATCTGAAATGATTTTAAAACACAAGGCATCATAAACTTGTCAGCTGTGTAAATGGTTACTGAGGAAAAACTAGGGATAATACACTAAATGACTAAAATACTACTAGACTTTCAAGTTTTTCCAAACAAAACTAATTTATACAGAACACTCACCTCATTGCTAGGAGACGCATGACAAATCGGCTCAAAATTTCAAACAACTGACATCCTCAAAAAGAATAGACAGAATCTTAGTCTGAAGCTAAAAGATTCCATGGCCATCACACTCTATGCAATTTTCTGTGAAATTTGCCAACTCTTTGACTTTCTGCAACCAGCGTCAGCTCGTCCAGACAATAAATTAGGGCAAAAATCTGGGCAAAAGTTTTGTAGTGTAATCCAGCCTTTACTTTCTTCAGTGTAACACAAAAGAAGATATTTTAAAAGTACAGGCAAAAAAGATCTATTCATAATATCTTTTTTGTGTCTCATAGACAACATGAGGGTGAGTAAATGATGACATAATTTTCATTTTTGGGGTGACCCTACTGTACCTGATGTTCATGCTTCTGTTTGTGGGAAAACACGTGGCGGCCAATATCTTATGTCCGGCACAAGGCTAGGAAGACAGATAGGAACGGAGGAAAGCATTCCCAATCCTTTAGAGTGAAGCACAAAGAGCTTTCCTGTTGCTTTCCTCTCCTCTTTTGACCCCTTGTCGACCCTACCAATCAACAGGGCTCAGTTGTGACCTCTAACCTGGCCTCCATCTCCAGTCTGCTGCCGACTGACCTCTCCTTCAGAACAACAGAGGGAGCAAATAACAAGTGATATAGCCTCTGCCAGATGTCCAAAACCTCTTCCTCACATTGCTGCTGCCTTCCAAAAAGAGCAGACTGTACCGTCTGGTCCTCACTGGATTTTGCTGAGGTTCTCCAAATGCAGCAGTGAAGCTCGCTTTGTGTCTGTTCAGAAAACAATGCAGAGATACGAAGTAATTTTTAGAAATAAAATGTGCAAGCATTTCCAGATGTGTTCGAGCAAATATATTGTGCCTCGAGCCTGAATGTCTTTTGCTTAGTTAGACGGTCTAACCTTCTCAAACCACAGTCTTCGTGCTTATTTTAGATAAAGTTAGAAAAGGTAATATGTTGGTCTGAAGCTAGACGTACTAACACTGTACTAGTATGTGTGTGCGTGTGTGGTGAAGATGGTTGGTGGTTGGTCTGAATTCATCCTTCTGGAACTGCATAAGGCTGTTTATTGAGAGCGGGAATAGGTTGTTTGCTTGCAGGGAAATGGCTAGTGAACAGTAACTCATCAAGGGAATACACTCGGCATAAGTGAAAACATACTCAAACTAAAATCTTCAGACAGGGAATGACAAATCAGCTGCACTTTCATTTGCAAAACATCAACAGTGGTTGGTGTTGTGATTGAGTTCTCATGTTGGTTGAAGGCTGTTTACCACAAGACATACTGATTACAAACTTGGACATATCATTAAAAAAAAGGAAAAGTGAAAATCATAATTTAGATTAGCATTCTTATTAGGGCTGTGCGATTAATCGAAATCGTCATAAAATCGCGATTTGAGCGTGCGCGATTTCTAAATCGCTTTATAGCACGATTTTCCGCGCCCCCGACCTCCCGCAGTATGCTATCCGAACCAATCAGAATGCAGCGCTCCTAAATGGAGCACGAGAACCGAACAGACCGGGAGGACATACAAACGTAACGCCAGGTTCACACACTCCGTCTGTGGTGCGTATTTTTCCCGCGCCCATGTTAACGCAAGGCACGAAATTGCGACCATTTTGGTCGCATATGCTCCCGAAATTTAATCTGTGCGACCTCAAAATATATTTGGGAGCATTTGTGCGAGTGCATATAATTGTTGTCGCGCGACCTGTTTTAATTTCTCTAAAAACGTTCCAGAGTATGTGCCTTCTGAGTGTTGATACGGTGACCTGTCTGCCGTTCTAT
>NW_015659224.1:597656-602604 GCF_001515625.1 Sinocyclocheilus rhinocerous
ACGGAGTACATGTAACTTGGTGCAACAAATCTAGGTCAACATCTGAGGCAACGCCACAAAGAGCTCTATGACCAATGCATGGAGAAAAAAAAAAAAAATCCCTGGACACAGGATTTTTCTTTTCTTTTTCTGCCATATGTGTCTATTCTAGAGACATTTTGTTACACCTTTACTTCGTGATTATTTTGCCTTATGTCTGTTCTAGAGACATGTTACAGCTTTTTGATAAAGCTCTAATTGGTTTTCTTTTGGAAATATGTTTCAAATTCACACTGAATTCATTTATGACTGTAAAGCATGTCTGTGTGTGTCAAAATCGTGATTAAAATCGAAATAGCAAAATTGATCAAAGAAATCGCGATAGTTTTTTTTGTCCATATCGCACAGCCCTAATTCTTATTTAGAAACACCATATAGATATGACCCTTGTTCTTGGATCAGCATTCACACTCTGAGATTGCGTACTCTGAAAGGGAACAGACTTTAGTTTGTCCTTATGGTTTCAGTTACTGCCATTTGAGAGCTGCACTGCCTCCAGCTGGGCTTGATCTCCACTCATATTTGCAATGAAAGTTCTGGAAATGAGCTGTAGATATAAACTGATAATGTTAAGGCAGATATAAAAATCTGTGGACTACATCATTTCCATAGAATTGCCTGCGGCATGAGTTTTATTGTAGTTCCGTGGCAATAACATTGCACTTTAAGATTTTTTTTTCAACTTTTAACTGTGACTTTTCTTGAGGTACTTCAACACCATTATGTTTGTACTAGGGATGTCAACGATTAATCGATGATCGATAAGAGATGCAATCGATTAAAGCTATGTGGCTTTTGCACATCCTGTCATGCTGACTGCGTGCTGCTGCAATAGATGCATTTTGCTGCATTAAAGTTAGCCTTATTACCGCGATTTGAACAACTGAGGATAAATAAATACTATCCAGTATAAAACACAGTTTTAAGTAACAGTCTCACGCGCGCACAGCATGCAGAGTAGTTTCATTTTGAGTGAAAACATGGCGGAAAAGCTGGGAGGTTTTAAAAGAAGGGAATTATACAAATTAATATATGAATGAATTAATTATATGAATTTAGGCTATATTTATATTCAGCTTGTGTGCAGCAGGTTTAGTCTGGCCTAAAAAACGGACCGAATTTGAATGTCCTGCTGTACATTTTGACCAGTAGGGTTGTGACGGTGAGGAAATTTTCTCACCGGTTAATCGACTAGTGATTATGCAAACAAAAAGTCGTTTTATTTGTTGTTTGTTGATTTTAAATATAAAACTTGAAGTGATTTATGTGTCAGTACTTTTTGAACATTTCCAGCACATTTTAACAATAATGATAATTTTGATAATGATAATTTTGGTCACTATAATTGTGATAAGAAATTTTCATACAGTTACATCCCTATACATATTTAATGTGTTGTTCACAATGTTACAAACTATTGTTAATAAAATATCACATTAATAACCCTGTACCCTAAAGAAATGACTTTATCTGTTATTCATTCATTTCAGTAGCACCACAGGTTCTCGTGCTAAGAGAGGGTGGTTTTCTGGACAGGTCTTGTGTACCTCTGCACTGGTGATGACAATGACATACAGGGAAGTTTGCTCTCAGCTTCATTAACCGTTTGTGATATAGATCACAAACGTTTCCTTTTCTTGCTGCACTGCATTGTGGGATAAAAATATTTTGTTATGCTGATTATTGTTCCCTTTGAGTGGGAACCTTATTTACCTTTTTTTTCCCCTCCTAGCCAGTATAAAAATGTTACAGAATTACACCATGTTACAAAGAGAAAATAAGTTAAATGTTATAACTGACTCTTATGTGTAATCATAACTTAATGTAAATCTTTTATAAGCATGAATATTCCACACTTAAAAAATAAATATTTATAAAACTAAAAATGGTGGTAAACAAAACTGGATGGGGGCATTGAAAATGTAATCAACAACAGGGCGAGAAATATATCTGTCCCATCATTCTGCTATGACATTTCCTCAGGATGATAAGAATGTATTATGGTGATGTGTTTGAAGAGGTTTGGAGGAACATCTCTAATGGCTGATCTTCTGATAGTGGTAGAACGATGCCTCTGGATAACACAGGCCACATCTGCTGATTTACGAGCTTCTCCTCTCTATCCCGCAGGCAGGCGATGGTGAACAGCCGTGTGGAAACCGCCGCCGTTGCGGTAACAGGAGGCAGCGGTGGGGCAGTGCGCTCCTGTGCAGGCTGCGGAGGTCGGATCTCGGATCGCTTCCTGCTCTTCTCCATGGATCGTTACTGGCACACACGCTGCCTCAAGTGCTCCTGCTGCCAGGCTCAGCTGGGAGAGATCGGCAGCACCTGCTTCAGCAAAGGAGGAATGATCCTCTGCAAGAACGATTACATCAGGTACTAAAAGAAACTGGCAGTTGGGGATTTGGTTGGACTGATGAAGAAATGCTGAATAAGAGCAAATAAATAATGTTTCTGGTCACAGCATGAGTCGTAATGTGTTACACAAGAAGGATAAGAAATCTGTGGATTTTACTGGGACAAATCAATAAAATGTCTTCGATTTGTGAACTTGATCGTTCTTTCATATCGTTTGGCAAATCTCCTTTCCTGATTTACCAGACACAGTATATTTAGAAGGGTGTTTGATATTTATTTTGGCCTAAACTGAAGAAAATGGATAAAACCCCACACACTACCAAATCTTGCATAAACATTATTTTATTTTATTTTGTTTTAGTTTATTATGTTATCCTGCATGACTTTTGGTTGTTTTTCTATTTATTATTTCATATTTATTTTGAACAAAACTATCATTTTAAGTTCAGCACAAATTTAAATGAGTAAACCAAATGTTAAAGGCAGGGTATGTAATTTTCGCCGCTAGAGGGTGCATATTCAAAATAAACAAATAGACAAAGACGTAGTTTGATGACGCCGTGACTGAGTGTGGAATCATGAAAGTTGTCGTCTTCATCCCCACAGCCGATGCAATCCGACGGGACTCGGGCAGAAATCATGTTCATGGATGAGCTAATGATTTATTAACGTAGTAGAATGAAGCAGTGTGAGGCTGAAAGCCATCGAAGCGGAACGAGGCTGCTGAACGAGCGTGACACACGTACGGCTCGAAAGCAGCGGAGCTTTTATTATGCCACAGTCGACCGCTTCCGTTCCTTCCGGTCGTGCGTATGTGGGGGGGGGGGAAAAAGCAGCGCTGTTTTATCATGCTAGATACATTTGAAAGTTCTGTTATAATGCTACTCTGTGCGGTCATCACCGGTCTATTAAAATGCACAACATATTAAAGCGTCTTTGGTGTTTCCATGTTTTCTACAAAACTAAACCGGAAATCGAGGGGTTATGACGTCATTGGCAGGCGACACAATGACACTATGGACACGGTCCGTGTCACTAGTTAAAATTGCTTATTTCTCTGGATTTAAACATTCTTCGAAAGATTTGGGATAATGTAAGTACACAAGTCAGCAAAATATATAACACTGTTCTAGTGGTTTTTGGATATTTTTATAAAAAAATCTTACATATTGTGCCTTTAATTTGTCCATTTGTGAAAAATAATTTTATCTGAAATTAGCAGATTTTGTTGGGATGACTGTAGAGCATTGTATTGTCATACTGATATTAAACATCTTTTTTGAGGCCACACATAGGAACTCATGTTACTGCATAAGCTGTACAAGAAAGGGACAAGAAAAGTTCACCGATCATGACAGGAAGTGTGTGGGTGCATTTAACATGGCATCTGGAGCAGCCATATTCCTCAAAGACTCCCCACATGCTTTTCATGTGCCGTACACCACTTTAGACTCAAGCCGTCCTGTTTAACCACATGGTCGGTGATCAAACTAGAAGTTAACTCGGAATTGTCATTTTGTTATGAAGTTTGACCAGTCTACAAAACAACCGTGACCTTGTTTTGCAAACCCTAAAAATCGTTCGTTTATTTTTCTGGCGGTTTTCGCTGGGGTCTATGATTGCTCGTATGTCTGTATGATGATTACATAGCTCTTTGATTGAATTTGGCCTCTATTCCCTTGTATATTTTGAGCTGAAGGCTCCAGAGGTGCGGAGATTAGATTTGTTTATAATCGCTGAGGCTTTGAAATTGACCTCTGTGTGTTTGGATGTGTGCAGTGATGCATTGGTCCATGACGGCACGGCATTGTTGCCTGTTAGACCCACACTGGTCTGTTTGGACCTCAACCAGGGATGTCTGACTATTTGGCATTGCCACACAGATTTTTTTTGCCTGTGATTGCTGTAGAAGTGCCAGAGATGCCTGCTGAAAAGTCAAACAATCTCATAGATCCCAAAATCGAAAAGAAATTGTGCAGCCCTGCCATATTTCAAATAAAAATTACAGATGCAGAAGAGTTGTTATCGTTAATTGTAAGACAATGTACAGTTTTCAGTCAGTCCCATGTTATTATACTAATATATAATATTAATATTATATATACAAAATATAAGATTATACACTGTATATATTATTGGAATTATTATATTTGTTTATTAATTATATTAATTTATTTTATTTACATTTCAATAAAATTATTAAATAATTATTAATTAATATGTATGTATTCATGTATTACTTTATTAATATAACTATATATTGTTAAAAATAGTTCAGAATGTGGGCCTGACTGAACTGGTAATAAATAATATAAACTATAATATAAACTTTGAACTTAAATTAAATTAAATAACGAAATATTATTAATTTTATATAAAAGTATATAAAATTTGTATTATAAAAATAATTTAAAAATTGTATAAAATTATTATTATTACATTATTTATTAATATTCTTCTTCTTCTTATTATTATTATTATTACACCTACATAATATAAAAAAAAGTTTAGCATGTAAGGCTGGCTCACCTGCCAAAAAAAAAAAAAAAAT
>NW_015659224.1:602817-619118 GCF_001515625.1 Sinocyclocheilus rhinocerous
ATTGAAAAGTGGATCCCGTTGCAAAAAAAAAAAAAAAAAATCCACATCTAGGCACTCGCATAGTTAGCACCCTGACGAAGGCCTGCTTGGGCTGATACGTGTTGGTGTCTTTTTAATATGTAGCCCTGTCTTAGAATAAAGGCTTCTTACTTTGCTAACTATGCGAGTGCCTATATGTGTATTTTTTTTGTATTTTGCAATAGGATCCACTTTTATTTTTTGACATTTTGTTCCCTCTCTGGAGCACCCATAGTTTTGTCTGCGAGTACCTGATGCACCCCTGGTCAAGATTTTTTCTTTGATTATTATATACCGTATCTATCTCTTTTTACCAGTTCAGACAACCTATGATGAGTTGTTGTTTTATGACAACTTTGGGTTCTATAACAACTCAACTGAGAAAGAAAAAGTCTTTGGTAAAGGACATATCTCTTACAACACTGTAATTCAGCAAACATGTTATGCCTACGTGTCAAGGGTGGTCTTATGGATATTTCCTTTAAGAGTGCATGTAAGGTGTACTCAATCTGCAGTGTATTAAATATGTATAATACAGCTAATCAAAAGGGCAGAGCTTCATTACCAAATGACACAGCGTGGAGCCTGAGGTCTGATAAAAGTAGGGTGCATTAATTAGGGAGAACAGGGCTCCTTTCTGCAGTCTCTTATTAAATTACTGTTTGGATTAAGATCAAAAATTCATTACTGCGAGCAGTCAGAGCTGGGACAGTGATAGCGGAGGAGGGGTAAAGAGAGGGCAGGGGGAAGAGGAGAAAGTGAGGCGGTGAGAATTAGCTGCCAAACTGGTCTGGTTACCATCACAATAAAGACCCCAGAGAGGGAGCGGAAGAAATGTTTCCTACTGAAACATGACTGTGACATGGTGGCTCCAGGTGTTCTGAATGAAAACAAGTTGTTTGTGTGCATGTGTGCGAGTGGAATGCGTGTATGTTGCGTGTTGTTTGTGTGCATCTGGATTTTATCTCTATATGGCTGAGTGTGTGTAGATGCATTTTTTTTCTTTCAGCTCATCAAGAGCGCGACTTGAACTCATTTGAGTGTTCTCCTAAAATTGCCCATAACAACCTCAAGCTCAGGCTGCAGAGTAATCAAGTACACCCTAATTAGGAGCCAAGGGTGGATCAGAGGCTCCTACAGCCACTGCCACCAATTACACTGCCACTCCAGATTAGCTGATAGGTTGCAGTCTAGGACTAGAGGGGCTTTGGTGCCCTGCCATCCAAGCCACACACTCACAAACACACACATTGCAAAAGCACTCAAGCTACGAACGCAAAAATGAATTTCCCCAATGTGGAAGGAAAAGAAGTGGATCATTGTAAGATGTTTTATTTTCAGGGTGATTTGTGTGCCATTTTGCAATATGGGGAACCGTTTTTTTTATCCCTCAAATGAGAAGTCACTTAAGGAAACGTGTATTTTGGATGTTTAAATGTGTTGACTTTCAACTGATATCTTATCACTGTTTAAATATTATTATATATTTAATTCATCCTTGTTTCTCCCCTCGCTGTGCAGGTTGTTTGGTCACAGTGGAGCCTGCAGTGCATGTGGACAGTCTATCCCTGCCAGTGAGATGGTGATGAGGGCCCAGGGTAATGTCTACCATCTAAAGGTGAGCAATAGCCTGTTAAGCCGGGCTCACACTGCGATTTAAAAAAAAAAGTCCTTTAGGATTGTACTTGTCAGACTGTACGAACATGATGATCATGTCACACTGTGGGATCTCAGTTGTCATTAATGTCAGACTGTACGACAGTCAAGACGGGTTAAAAATGGGTGCGTGCAAGAAAACTTGTCCCGATAAGGAAGACAGTTTGACGTTTGTCGTAGGAGAAGTCACACTGCAGGACTGTGCGCAAAATTTTCTGACACTGCCAGAAGTTCGTCGGAGGTAAAATTTGATCGCAACGGCCTTTAATCGGCTGTCGGTGAACAATTCAAACTAACGATCAAAGACTACAGATTTAGCCTAGGATTATAGGAATCTTTTAGGATTTTCAAATTTTGTCTCAGATGACCAAATCGTGGCCAAAATCGCACCGTGTGAGCCGGGCTTTAGCAAACACTCACGCATTGTCAGTATTAAAAAAAAGTATTAATGAACGATATATCTGTTCATAGGTTTCTTTTCTTTTCTTTTTTTTTTTTGCGCTTTAAATTTTTTAACAAAATATAAGTCAGTGGAACAATAGACTTTTCTCTGGTGACGCATGCTAGACTTATTCAATAATTTTGTCCATCTAAACCCCACTTCTTTCTTACAATGACTGCAAGCTCACATTTACTGATGAATAGAACCAAGTCCCCGATCAACACTTTTTTTTTTTCTTTTTGTCACACAGATGTACGTCAGAAGAAAAGATATGTTGCTACTTTGACAACAAATTAGTAGAAACAAACAGGATAAAGACCAGAATATAGAAAAGATGTAACTGTCATTAATTTTCATTATACAGAGCAGTGATACACTTTTTATTGCACTATATAAAATGTATGGACAGATAGCAATTTGTCATAGACTCTAACTTCAATTATTTACAGTAAACTAAATTCTCTTTATGAATCTTTTGTGATCAGACTGAGCTGCTGCATAGACACAAAATTGTTGTACTGCCCTACATTTGCAAAACACAGTAGCGTGACTAGCTTCAAAAAATGCAGTTTGATTTGATGTGGATTTGTCACAGGACTGATTTGATCTGTCACAGGACAGGTCATAGACCGAATTTCTCAACATCGAATCTTGTATGGTTGCAATTTATGAACCAATCCCAAACATGAGGGAATTTTTGTACATTGCAATTACCCAATTCCCTTTGACATCGGCATGTTAGCCAGCAGGAATTGCTCAACATTAAGCCTGAGTCGATGCTTCATATTTAGATTTATGAAATTTTACTTCTTTTTGAGTATTGTATTGCAACTCCCTTAAGACTGGAAAAGTTGTAATACTGAAATTTATCAGTCTTGCAAAACAATGACTTGGACCCACATCCCATATCTCCAGAGTGAGAATTAAAGGGATTTTCATATTAACGTATGTGTTTATACTTCACATTATTTGGTTGGAATGGAAACATCTGCAAAGACTTGAAGTAGCCTCTTTTTGAGGAAATATATTTCTCTTTGAATTGTCAGCTGAAGCCTTGCATTTACTGAACACTGATAGCAGGATAGTCTCAAGAGATGCCTACCGAAACTCAACTAACCGTTTTCCCAACTGCGCCACACATTCCTTCTTAATTATAGTGGTGTAGGTGTCAACCTGTCTTAATAATATTTGATTGGAAAAGGAAACCATTCCCTGATTAAGCTGAGTGGATCGGTTTGGTTTCCCAGTGGTCCATGTTTGCATAAGTTTGCAAAATTGGGTAACTACATCCTGACAATTTTTTAGTTTAGCTGAAGACATTTATTAAATGGCACACCAGACGTCCAGTGAAATAACCCTTTGCTTTGTTTTTCTTCTCTTCACAGTGTTTCACTTGTGCCACATGTCGAAATCGCTTGGTGCCTGGTGACCGATTTCACTACGTCAACGGCACCATCTTTTGTGAACATGACCGACCAGGTGGAGCTTTGCTCAGTAGTCACCTGACCCCCCTGCAGAGCAACACCCTCCTACCCGACCAAAAGGTATGATATAAACACGGCGAATTGATAAGAAATCAATGATATCCCTCAACTTGCATTTAAAGCTGTAACTTTAACAAATGTTGTAAATGTAAATTTGTACCAGATGATAGAAAAGCATGATAAAAACGAAGAGAGACTGCTATACTGCATTATTTTTCCTATTTAGAAAATAAACTGATTGGCTATTTGATCTTTTTACTCAGGTGTGCTGAGAAAACAAGGATTTATAATTTGCGGCGTGCCTTCTCTTCGTATTTTCCCTCACATCTTCCCTTCAATCTATCATTGTGAATGTCCACCCACACCCAAGACGTCCACTTTACTTTCGTGCATCCAGCCACCTTAGAAGAAGAATTCAGAACTGCGCAAGTACTGTGGGTCACTTGCGAGACAATCACCCCTAACGAGGGAAACACAATCAAATTGAAGAAATCTGAAAATGATCACTCATATGTGGTTCATCTGGTTATGGCTGGGATGGCCTGACCCTGAAAGCCTTAGACTCTATTAAAGAGCAGCTAATTAAAGCTGGGGTGTTTTTCATCCCTTTTGAGAAGTTTCTCAAGAAATGTTGTGGACGTTACCTGTCATTTTGGACTGCATGGGTCTATGGATTATGAAAGATATCACTTCTTGCCCACAAAATGATGTCTATAGATCAAAAGACTGTTAAAACTCAGTTTTGTTTCAGTGGTGGTTGCCTTTAGCTTACAGGCCTTTTTCACTTTTAAGTGTAATTTTATCTTTTTTGAAAACGTTTTGTCATCTTTGGTGCCGAAAAAAAACATTTTTATGTCCAGTTTTTTCTCCTTTGTCATTTACTTCTTAGCAAGTAATTATACACATGCACAGTACAGACACGTGAAGATGTATTGTTTTGTCTACTCGAGTTTATGATGAAGTGCTCTTTTTGAAAGAGTCATAGTCTCCAGAGGAAACAGCATGTTTTTTCCCCCCCATGGTTTGGTAGAATAAATTGTATGTCTGTATGCATATTCTCTAATAGAGACTGCTTTTCAGTGTCTGCCAAGACTTTTGGGAGAGTGAGGGAGATGGAGAGTAAAATTGTACATATCCCATGTGCTGTTGTATCGTGTTCAATGGTTGACCTGTTTCCTTGTGTCCTCTGTTTAAATGGAGGAGCGTTCAAAAAATAAGATATCTGTAAAAGAAAAAAGTACTTAATTAAAAAACTATAATCATCACAAATACAGTCTTGACATCTCTGCTCAGTGTACATCAAGATTTAATGATTTTGGCTTGGTGTGTTGGACACTCATTGGAAGTCAAGACGGCTCTCCAATAGTCCTTGGCCAAAAACATGGTTCATTACCTAAATTTCTAATTTGTGAGTATCTGAAGAAATGTGAGCTTGGAGTGTAACAGATTTTTTCAAACGATGCAAATGTACCATATGTGTAGTTCCTGTGGTCTCTTTTTTCCCCCACCAATTTCTTCTAATAGTGGTTTAATGATTTTGGCTTGGTGTGTTGGACACTCATTGGAAGTCGAGACGGCTCTCCAATAGTCCTTGGCCAAAAACATGGTTCATTACCTCCAGATTTCAACACAAACTCTTGCGTCTGCATCGTTATAGAGAGTAACGAAAGGCATTTGAGCTGGCACTTTTTCTTTCTCTTGCCGTGACTTCAATCTGCGGGTCTTGCTAAAGGGAGGTCTTGTGCATCTTTGTGAACGTCGCTACAGAAAGGAATGATATATTTCCGCCCTTTTTTTTTCATCCGGCTATCCTCTCAAGATTTCATTTACTATTTGATACTATTGAAATCTGCCTTTTTCTGATCTGATTTGCTGAGGTTTGAGAAGTTTTCTCATTATGGCATTTCTGGTAATTGCTTTTTGGCATTAAACTCTCCCATATCTTGTTTATTTAATTAGCTAATTAAACCCATCTCTCTTTTTTTCAACTACCTTTGGCCTGCAATCACAAGGTGTTCCTTTCCAATTTACTTTTACGATTAATAAAAAATGTTCCTTTCCCTTGCGTTTCTTATGAGAAAAATGGAAGCCAAGTATCCCTCATTATGGCTGTTGGTGTGTGTGTGTGTGTGTTGGGAAGGGGGTGTAAAAGCCAGCTGTGACTTTTCACATTGAAGAATTCTATGCGTGTTTGTGGAATCTTAAAAGTGCGGGGTTAGATCACACTGAGAAAAAAAAAACTAAAGTTAAAAACTGTAACGTTTTCCTTTATATTATGAAATGTTTTGTAATTTTAAGTAGATATGTATTGGCCACAGTCATTTATTTTTATTTTTTTACGTCATCACAGTGCAAAACTCTTATTTTTATCCCATTTTTTTTGACAGAATAAAATAATTATGCTAAAATCTAATCATTACCGTTTTTAATGTCAAATGTAGTTTAACAACGTCGTTTGCACTGCACTCTTGCGTTACTTGATCTTTTTATTTTGGTGCGTCAATCTGTTGAGTTACTTAGTATAGGAAATTATGATCCGCACTCACGAGAACAATCTTCTTTTTTCTTTTATTTTACATTCATTACTGATGGGAAAAGACACAAACGTTTCGGCTCAAAGCCTTCCTCAGTGTGTAGTATATTTCCTATACTAATGTCAAATGTAAACTTTAATTAAAATTCCTTCTCACAGGGATCACATTTTGGGGTTTTTGGCATCAAAAAGGTAGAATTTTTTTTTTATATATAAAATCACAGGTATCACTGTCGGCGCAAAAATCAGGAAAAAAGCTTGAAATGAAAACTGCTGTGTGGCAAACACATCATGGTGAATATTTACAGTATTATGTATTTGCATTCAGATTGTCACATCTGTGTCGTACCATTTAACCAACTCAAATCATTTGGAGGTTCTCATAAAGCCAATCCGGCGTCCCATGCATCCTGACATCTTGAGTCCATGTACTTTAGATTCGGTGCACTATAAATATTCTGTGGCCTGAAATCATTAAAGAAAGTAGAAAAGAAATTCATTAACTTATGCAAATGATCCTAATTGCAATTATCTCCAAATCGCGATAAGTGAGAGGAGGGGATAGCGAATCTCAAAAATAAAATAAAAACTCCCTTGGCCATTCGAGTAGCTCTTTGCATTCAAATGGATCATGCTTCAACTGTGCATTTCTAATTAGTCTGACATATTCAAAAGCCAATTAACGGTTTCTCAAATCAGAGCTCTACCACGAGGTTTTGCCAACTTGTAAAGGAAGGAGAAACTTTATTTTTTAAGTGCACTGATTTCCAGAAGCCCTTGTCTGTGAGGACAGGCATGTGGTCCCCCCCCCCCTCTTTCTTCAATTCACTTCTAATTAATCCATGCAAATCGGTGTAATTACATTGTTTCCTCACCTCATGTTGTGTGAAGATGGGGAAAATGGGGAAAAAGTGAAGAAGGGATATTTTTTTTATCAGACAGTGAGGGAGGCACAGACCGTAGACTTCTACATTACTCTTTAACAACACCAGCTATCAAATCACAGCAATAGGCCATGGCTTCTACAAGTCAATGGTCAACCACCCTGTGTTAACCTACAAACTAAACAAAGGCTATATGAATAGATTATGTATTGTTCTTTGTGAAGTTTGTGATGTTGTTCCTAAAAATATTCAGACATCTGTGACAATAAAGGTTCTGAACTGAGTAAATGTAACATTGATTGTAATGTAAGTCCCTTTTGATAAATGCATCAGCCAAATACATAAATATAGAAAAATATACATTTTGGGAACCAGTTCACACACACACACACACACACATATATATATATATATAGTTATTTAAAAAAAGTGTGCTCTTCTTTAATACATTTGTGTCTCTGCAGGAACAAAGGACTGCGGTAAAAGTGGGAACTGTACCATGTTTAAGGGAGTGCTGAAGAAAGGGCGAGAGGGAGGAGGAAGAACTGGCAAAAGAGACACAGGTAAGCTGCTTTTGTTCCCAGAAGGAAGGAAAATTATATTAATAAACTGTTGCTGAAACCTTTTGAACTGTACTTTGCTGTTGTGTGTATGCTTAATTTAATTGCATAATTGGCTTATGGCCTCCAAAGAGATTTATAGAGCTGACTGGGATTGGCCAAATGAGATTTAGTTTTTTTTTTCTTTATTCCAGCTCAGGCTGTGACTTGTCATTGAAAATGATCTGAAATGATAATTTCACAATCGTATTAAATGATTTTATAGAATAATAGTCACCCAAATGTGTGTGTATGTATGTATGAACCCAGCAGGCACACAACGTCATAAGCCGTTGATATTTCGTTAAATTTCGGTTGCGACGTAGGATGACCAAAATTCAATGTAAATTCAACGTCTAATGTCAATGTTAAATTGATGTCCAATACCGACGTCAGCTGACGTTGATATTTTGTTGTTTTTAGGTTGTGTAACCAAAATCCAATGTTAAGACAACGTCAAATATTGACGTCAACCCGATTTTCATTTTCAACCAAAATGCAACGTCTGTCTGACGTCATGTCCAACGTTACATAGACGTCCGGTGCCTGCTGGGAAGATAAAAAAAAACATTTCTCCACAGTGTAAGTAGTTCTTTGTACATTAATTATACAGCAACAGCAGCATATATTTTGTGAAGCAGGTACTTCTTACAGGGATCATATTTGGGAGTTTGTGGCATCAAAAAGGTCAAATAAATAAATAAAATAACATCACTGGTATCACTGTCAGAGCAAACATAAATCAGGAAAAGCAGCTTGAAATGAAAGCTGCTGTGTGGTAAACACATTACGGTATGTTTACAGTATTGCGTATTTGCATTCAGATCGTCACATCTGTGTCGTACCGTTTAACCAGTTAAAATCATTTGGAGGTTCTCATAAAGCCAATCCGGCGTCCCATGCATCCTGACATCTTGAGTCCATGTACTTTAGATTCGGTGCACTATAAATATTCTGTGGCCTGAAATCATTAAAGAAAGTAGAAAAGAAATTCATTAACTTATGCAAATGATCCTAATTGCAATTATCTCCAAATCGCGATAAGTGAGAGGAGGGGATAGCGAATCTCAAAAATAAAATAAAAACTCCCTTGGCCATTCGAGTAGCTCTTTGCATTCAAATGGATCATGCTTCAACTGTGCATTTCTAATTAGTCTGACATATTCAAAAGCCAATTAACGGTTTCTCAAATCAGAACTCTACCACAAGGTTTTGCCAAAAACGATATTTTTAAGTGCACTGATTTCGAGAAGCCCTTGTCTGTGAGGACATGCATGTAGCCCCGCCCCCCTTCAATTCACTAATTAATCAAATTAACACATGCAAATTGGTGTAATTACATTGTTTCCTCACCTCATGTTGTGTGAAGATGGGGAAAAAGCAGAACAGCTGAAGAAGGGATATTTTTTTTTATCAGACAGTGAGGGAGGCACAGACCGTAGACTTCTACATTACTCTTTAACAACACCAGCTATCAAATCACAGCAATAGGCCATGGCTTCTACAAGTCAATGGTCAACCACCCTGTGTTAACCTACAAACTAAACAAAGGCTATATGAATAGATTATGTATTGTTCTTTGTGAAGTTTGTGATGTTGTTCCTAAAAATATTCAGACATCTGTGACAATAAAGGTTCTGAACTGAGTAAATGTAACATTGATTGTAATGTAAGTCCCTTTTGATAAATGCATCAGCCAAATACATAAATATAGAAAAATATACATTTTGGGAACCAGTTCACACACACACACATATATATATAGTTATTAAAAAAAAAATTATGGCATCTAGTTATGAAATGATTCTGGAATGGAATGGGATGAAAAATTTAATTTTTAAAATAGAAATAATTAAAGGTAATTGTGACAATCAAATCTCACAATTCCAATTTAAACTCAGAATTGCGAGATATAAACACAAAATTGTGAGATGCAGTGTCTGAATTGTGAGATATATACTCCAAATTCCAAAAATCAGAATTGTACAATAAGTGATAAGAAACAGGCTTCCATATTCAGTAACCGCTCAGACAAGTGGATGAGTGCACTGTCACATTGTAAGAGGTCCATTTTAATGCCCATGTGTCATTGAGTGTGTGCTAACCACAGTAACTAACTCTAATAACTCAGAGATGTCTCACAAAGGCACAACAATCTGAAAATCTAATCCAATGCTCAGTCATTTAGTATAAGTCATAGGAGAAGGTTTAATAGCTTTTGGTTTAATACCCTCCTTATGTTACTTCAGTGAATTTGACCTATCTTTTGTTTCAGCAGCCTGTGGAGTCAGAGTCTGTTGCCTGTCTGTGATATCTATGGCCATGGCCAGGCCTCCTTACTTGACTCTGCTCTATTTTTAAGCTGCCAGCATCATAAACTCCACAGCTGTTTGGCTTCAGTGGTAGAGAAGCAGTGAAGAAGAGTGCCAAACAGCATGCTGGAGAGAAAGAGGGATGGGAGAGAGTGACTGAAGACGGGTAAGGAAACTTTACAATTAGTTTAGAATGCCGAATGCTGTTTGTACAGCATCTTCTTCAAAAACATCTTACAGTAAAAGCTCCAGAAGAAAATATACACCGTGTTTTAACCAGGTGCAACCAGTCTTTGGGACATTTTAAAATGCTTAACATTAGAATATCAAATATTATAGGCTACTGTTATTAAAAGATCAAATTCGGTATACACCCAATACACCTTAGGCAAGCAGATGCACAGGCAAGAATACAAACACAAAACATGCAATGGCATTTTTTGTTATAATGGCATTTTATTTTCACTTAACATGAACATTTGTGTGATGTGTGAAAAAAAAAAATCAGTAAGAAGAATAAAAGGTAAGGGTTGAGGTGTTACTGACAGAAACAGAAGACAGGTCAGCCCTCATTAGTGGCTCTCATTAGAAGACTTAGCCTAGCAGTTTTTGTTCCTAATGGCCATAACTAGCCTACTTTACTCAGACAGTCCAGTCAGAGTCAGAAAACAACACCAGAGAGCAAGTGTCCGTTTTTATTAACAGATAAATATTGTGAGGATATAATTTACTGATGGCCAATGTAGCCTACATTTTTGTTTTTCAGCTCATTTTAAGGGATTTATGTGGCAGTAAAGCACCTCAGGGACACAAAAATAGGCTCAGTAGACTGTTGTCCCAGCAGCAGGGGGTGTGAGGTCACTGGACGTAGTTTGTACGTCACTGATACATAAATGAGCGTGATCTGAGCATAACCGAGAAAAAGGAGAGCCAGTTGCAAGAGAGGAGAAGAGAATGACAAAAATGCTTCATTAGGGGGTGACGAAGGGGAGGGTGGGGGGAGGTTGCACGGATGCTGGACAGCAATTCCATCCAATCAGAAGACTTTGAATAATTAAACTGATCAGCTTAATTAGCTCAATTAAGTTGATTTGACCATGGAACATGGCCATATGGTGAGAGGAAACAAAAGAGGGGGGAACTAATTAAAAGTAAAATAATGAGGATTTTAATTAAGCAGTTCCCCAGACGTCAGCAAGCAGGGATCTGGAGTCATAATTAAAAAGTGCTGTGGTGCTGGCAACATTTTCTCCCCTCTGTTTTAATAACTGCGAGGGGCTCCATCCATCTAATTAAATCTGTAAATGAATTAGCAACATCGAGGGTTTTCACTTGTTTTTTCTTGTTTTTTTAACAACCCACCATCACTTCTAGGAATAACTTCGTGCACATGCTGCATGCACACATTCAAGTACCCGACACTTCTGCTGTTAATGAAATGAATCATTATTGATACACTGTCACAAAGTTACATGTGCTTGCAGATGCCAGGATCAACGTGTAGCCTCACCTCAGCATGTATTTTTGTGCATACTGGAACACTTGTGTGGCTGTTGCTCTCTTTCTTGCTCTTATACGGTATACATACAAGAAATGTTACGTCACAATAGAAGTGAAAAACTATTTTGAATCATCAGAAATGGACTCAACTAAACAGACAGAAAATCCAATAAACTGCTGATACTGCTGGTGTAGATTCATGATCAAGATTCAATACTTTTTTTGCAATTTTTCCCAGCATAGTTTTGTGGATTTGATGCTCAATGTGCTCATTTGTTTATATTTTCATGTCCTCAACATATACCTCATAATATATTGTATGAAATATCACACTTGTTTTCTTTCTTTTTTTTCTATCAATCAAAATTAATTGAACATTGAATGTGAGTTTTAAATAATTATAATACTTTGATTTGAGAGGATTTTAATATTTTGCGATATGTGCTTGTGTGTTGGACTTCTAAAACTAAAAAAGGCAATTTATTAAACAATATACCAAGAGTTTTTAATATTTTCCCTTAATGTAATCAAAATGTTTTAAACAAGATTTTTTTTCATGACTATCGTTTTCCTTAGTAATACTATTATTACTATGTGCCCTCATCCTTGTTAATCTTTTGTCAAATAAATCATTTCTAGCAGTAACAGAACAACACAAATATCAGAAAGTACAACTATCAATGGATTAAATTAATTCTGTTGTTGATTCAGTTAGAAATAGATGATTGCTATGATGCAAAATAATAATAATACATTCCAAGTTTTGGGGGTCAATGTGACTTTTTTAAAGACATTAATACTTTTATCAAGCAAAGGTGCATTAAATTGATCAAAAGTGACATTATACAAAAAATGTTGATTTCAAATAAATGCTGTTTTTCTGTTCATCAGATAATCCTTAGTATTATGGTTTCCATAAAAATATTAAGCAGCACAACTGTTTTCAGCATTGATAATAATACGAAATGTTTCTTGAGCACCAGATTAGCATATGAGAATGATTTCTGAAAGATCATGTGACACTGAAGACTGGAGTCATAACTGCTGAAAATTCAGCTTTTCCATAATAAATAACATTTTAAAATATATTAAAATAGAAAAAAACTGCCTTCGCTTCGTTTTTTTTTTTTAACAACCCACCTTCACTTCTACGAATAACTTTGTGCACATGCTGCATGCACACATTTGAGTACCTGACACGTCTGCTGTTAATGAAATGAATCATTATTGATACACTGTCACAAAGTTACAGGTGCTTGCAGATGCCAGAAGCAATGTGTAGACTCACCTCAGTGATAGAATGTATGTGTGTGTGCATATTTGAATGCTTGCGTGGCTGCTGCTCTGTCTTTCTTGCTCTTATATTGTATATGTACAAGAAATGTTATATATCACAATAGAGGTGAAAAACTATTTTGAATCACCATATACAGACTCATCTAAACACACAGAAAATCCAATTAACTGCTAAAACTGCTGGTGTAGATTCATCAAGATTCAATACTTTTTTGCTTTTTTTCCACAGCATATTTTTGTGGATTTTTTCCCGTCAATCAAAATGTAATTAAACATTGAAATATGGAGTCAAAATAATGCCACATATATATGCAAAATAATAAAGTTTTGCAAAAGAAAATAAAGTTTTGCAAAAGAAAATGAAGTTTTGCAAAAGAAAATAAAGTTTTGCAAACGAAAATAAAAGTATTGAGAAAAAATAAATGTTTTTGCAAACAAAAATAAAGAATTGCAAAATATAAATGAAACAGCACAAAAGCAATGATTTTGCAATACATATTTTCCATGGCCATATCTACTAATTTATTTGCAACGCTGCTTTTATTTTGCGTTTCAGTCAAGAAGTTGTTTTCCCTTTTTGCAAAACTTTATTTTCTTTTGCAAAACTTTATTATTTTGCATATATATGTGGCATTATTTTGACTCCAAATTGAAAGTGAATTTTAAATAATTTAAATACATTGATTTGAGAAGATTTTAATATTTTTCTATATGTCCTTCTTGCATTAGACTTAAAAAATAAAAAAGGCATTTTTTTAATCAATGTACCATTTTTTTCAGGATTTTCCCTTAATGTAAGTAAGGGAATTAAAAACGTTTTAAACAAAATATATAGATTTTTTTTCTTTTGTAATAATTTTATTGGCTTTCCTGTGCTCTCATTGTTAGACTTTTGTAAAATAAGCCATTTCATGACATCATCTTCCAGGAAGTGACATCATTTCTAACAGTAACAGAACAACACAAATATCAGTAGGTACTAACAATGGATTAAATTAATTCTGTACAGTTGATGTAGTTAGAATTAAACAGACTTGTCATTCAAGGTTTTTTTTTTTTTTTTTTTAAGAAATTAATACTTTTATCCAGCAAAGGCACAAAAAAATTATCAAAATATTAAGCAGCACAATTGTTTTCAAAATTGAAAATAATAAGGAATGTTTATTGAGTCCCAAATCGGCATATTAGAATGATTTCTGAAAGATCATGTGACACTGAAGTTTGGAGTAATGGCTGCTGAAAATTCAGCTTTTCCAGAATAAATAACATTTAAAAAAATATATTAAAATATAGAACACTTTGTTTAAATTGTAATACTAATGTTTCACAATTTGTACTGTACAGAGCTCAAAATGTACTTCATAACAACCATGACCCATTTATTCATATTAAAAACTTTCAGAACACTCCGTGTAGTGTCTTCTCAGTTCCATGTGTCTCTGCATCTGGGGGCCCTGTCCAGACCTGATCCCTCTAGTTAATTGTCTGGGTTACCTTCATTTGCCTCAAAGGCAGTTTGTCCTACAGAGCAGCAGGAGAGCATGCTGTGGATTAATTGCTTTGGTTTTGATGCACTATTCCCCTCTCTTGTGAGTACAGTAGAGACATGCTGTGTGCTAGTTTATACAACAATGGACCGACACCTGCTTGTATACATGTATGCATGAACACAACATGTTTTAAAAGACACAAATGTTGTCCTCAGTTCCAGCAGCACAGCTGAACGCTTGAGTAACTTTGTAAGCTTTTATAGTCAATGGACCTCATTATGAGATGGCTCATGAAACTTGATAGCGTGCGGCTCTTGGCCGACGGGTAACATTGGGTGGGATGACCTAATCTGGAGCTAAGCTTCCAAATAACTCCTTAATGAGGATTTTGTCATGCTTTACACAAATGCAGACATATTAAAATATAAATAAGGTATATGGAATAACATTTGACCCTGTCAGATCTAAAGCAATGACAAGTGAAAACTTAAAAGCTACTGATCCAGGTCCTGTTCCACTTCCACACGCATAAAGCTTCACGATTGCAGCCAGAAAAACTGATCCTGTATCCGCTTTTGGAAGGAACTTCCACCCAGATCTGCCCTCCGTGGCGTGCTGATCTGAGTTCTTGAACAGCTGGTCTAGGGTCGGCTTTAGAGGGGCCGCCGTGACCCTGGGAGCTAATTAAAGCAGATAAGAGCATTAATGAGCTCCAGGCTGATCAAAGGGCCGCAGCTTGGCCTGGATGGTGGGAGATGTAGGAGAGATTGGAGGGGAGCTCTGTTTACCCCGTCAGGGTCAGTAATTGGGAGGGGAAGCGCACAAGCTGTTCCTTTTGTGTGAGTTGAATACCTTTACTGCGGACTGTGAGAGGGCCACACCAATAGCTTTACACATTGATTGCATTCCATCCTCTGGTCAAGTGGTGCTTCCAGTCTGGGAGTACTGACCCTTTCCAGACCACTTCCTGATGTTTTTTTTCTAAGCTTTACTGTAAATCCTAATAAGTTAGCAGAAATCAAAACATTTTCGGTAATCAGCTACATCAATTCAAACTCATAGATTAAGGGTGCGGTCAAATTTTGTGACCAAAAAAGGTCCATCATTTATTGTCAATCAATAGCGTAGAGGTTACGAACGTACGATGTACAGCTCACAAAGAAGTCGCTTTCAAACCAAGTAGCTTTCTGTTGATCTACACAACAAGCTTGAAAATGAGTGAAACCTGTGTGGGGAAATCTTTTGGCCTCATGTGAAACTAATTCTACAGATTCCTATTGAAATGATTGGAATTTGCTCACAAAATTTTGCTTATGGTAATGGTAATGGGGGCAGTCATGGCCTAATGGTTAGAGAGTCGGACTTGTAACGCGAAGGTTATAGGAATACGAGTCTCAGGTACGGGCGGGGGTTGTAGGTGGGGGAAGTGAATAACCAGCTCTCTTTCACTTTCAATACCACGACTGAGGTGAGACCCTTGAGCAAGGCACCGAACCTCCAACTGCTCCCCCAATATGCCTGCACACTGTGTGTGTTCACTAGTGTTTGTGCACTTGGTTGGGTTAAATGCAGAGCACAAATTCCAAGTATGGGAATTTGTCACTTCACTTTCACTTTAAATGTGACTATACATTAAGTTAGTAGAAATTTCGATTTTGATTTTGTACTACACCAGCATGTTAAAAGGATAGTTCACCCCAAAAATGAAAATTCTGTCATTAATTACTCACCCTCATATCGTTCCAAATACATAAGACCTTCATTCATCTTCAGAACACAAATAAAGATATTTTTGATGAAATCGGAGAGCTTTCTGAGAAATTCTGACCCTCCATAGACAGCAGCGCATCAACATATCTCTCCCTGCATTGATCTTATGCAAAAATACAAACCCTAACCCTAAATAGAAATCATTCAGTAATATAGTCAATTATTGAGCTCACATAACTTTTTTGCATGCACTCTCAGAAAACAAAAGGTACACCCTTTCAAAAGGTACACTTTCATACCTCGTTTACCCCTAAACGGTGCATATGAGCACTTCAAGGTACATATAGTTCCTTTCGATCACCCCAGTGACAGCTTTT
>NW_015659224.1:620240-638379 GCF_001515625.1 Sinocyclocheilus rhinocerous
ACCCTCATATCGTTCCAAATACATGAGACCTTCATTCATCTTCAGAACACAAATAAAGATATTTTTGATGAAATCTGAGAGCTTTCTGAGAAATTCTGACCCTCCATAGACAGCAGCGCATCAACATATCTCTCCCTGCATTGATCTTATGCAAAAATACAAACCCTAACCCTAAATAGAAATCATTCAGTAATATAGTCAATTATTGAGCTCACATAACTTTTTTGCATGCACTCTCAGAAAACAAAAGGTACACCCTTTCAAAAGGTACACCTTCATACCTCGTTTACCCCTAAACGGTGCATATGAGCACTTCAAGGTACATATAGTTCCTTTCGATCACCCCAGTGACAGCTTTTCTTCTGAGAGAGTTAAGTACAATAAACTTTCAGTAACATTTGAGTAAAATTAACTCATTTCATTTAGTTAATTTCACTGTTCGGGTTTAAAGTATTTGAAAGACTGGAATGGACTTGCCCTTCAGGGATGGTGAATTTATGCTAGCAATGAGTTCGTGATCAACAAAAACGAGTGAGCGTGTGTGCACCATGGAGGGTGTGGTGAAGAGGAAGGCCACCTGTATTCACTGCAGGGTGTGGGAATGTCCGACTCAGCCTGACCTTACCGTGTCCCCTGCTGCTGGAGGAAAAACTCGTTATCTGAGAAATCCCTGCTAATTACGCCTGCTGCTTACAAACGTGCACGCACACACTTACACAGCCAAGTGTGTAAGCCTAAAAAGACACAAGACACCATCACCCGAGTAGTTCTATAGGAATCTGCATCCAAATAGATGAATTTGTCTGCACTTACCATCCTATTTCCTTTCAGTCTTTTGTTTGGAATAAAGTTGGTACTGTGTTAAGTAACCAAATTATATTAAAGTCGCTCTCGCTCTCTTTTTTAGTTTCTCTGTGATGAAGGCTGTGAGCCAGCCCGTCTCTCAGTGGGACCGGGACGAACACGGGCCTTCATTAGCACTCTCTAATTAGGAACAGATGCAATTTACAGCACGGGGCCCACACCAAGCAGCACTCCTCTCTCTTCCTCCCTCCCTGTTTTTCTGCTTCCTCTTTCTTTTCTGTCTACATACAGAATCATTTTGTTTCTCTTTTTAGATTCTTTGTTTTTTTTTTAGATGTTTTATGATTTTGATAAGTGATGCTTATATCTTTTGTTATGGTTTATACTTTTGATTATTCTGCCTGTGTGTCTCTATCTCTCTCAAGCAGATTCACTCACCTCACACTTGCACAGTCACAGAGCCACATGTGTAATTAAGGACACTTCCAACTCCATTACACCATGCTGGTCCAGTGCCGCCCTCTGTTTTTCTGTCTGGCTCTAGTAAAGATTCCCTCCATGCTAAAGCCAGAAATGGCTTTTATTTATAATGCATAATTTCACTCTCTAAGGACTAGAGCTAGAAATGAAATGGACCTCAGATTTTGCACCAAAACTTAGCTGTCTCCTAAAAAGGGCCGTGTATGCGTTTGTAATGAGTGCCTCTGCAGACATCCCTGTGGGAATTTAAAGGAAATTGCTAGGAATTTTTATCTGGGTATTTGAAAACAGCATGCATGCTGTTTAAGACAAGCTAGGAATTTCTACTGGATTTGCTAATTACACATTCAATATCACATTTCTCAGTTTTTCCTAAGCTTTATTGTATTATGTTCCCTTATACAGTGCCATCATGAAGGCTTAAGTGCCATTCGTTGACACCAAACAGGAAATGCATTCCTTTTAAATACCATTATACTGGATATCATTTAGAATTTGTATTAATAATAAATGAAATGGACCTCAGATTTTGCACCAAATCTTAGCCTGACTCAGCTGTCTCCTAAAAAGGGCCGTGTATGCGTTTGTAATGAATGCCTCTGCAGACATCCCTGTGGGAATTTAAAGGAAATTGCTAGGAATTGTTATCTGGGTATTTGAAAACAGCATGCATGCTGTTTAAGACAAGCTAGGAATTTCTACTGGATTTGCTAATTACACATTCAATATCACATTTCTCAGTTTTTCCTAAGCTTTATTGTATTATGTTCCCTTATACAGTGCCATCATGAAGGCTTAAGTGCCATTCGTTGACACCAAACAGGAAATGCATTCCTTTTAAATACCATTATACTGGATATCATTTAGAATTTGTATTAATAATGTTAACATGTTCAATATTGCAATGACTCACTTTTAAAGAAATAAATTAAAATGCATTAATATATCATTCAAAAAAACAGTACTGTGAGAGAAAACTCACCTAGCAGATTCCTCTGAAACTTAGTCTGAGAAATAAAGAACAAAATGGAACAAAAATAAAAGAGTGGTGTATTGTTTTGGAGGAGTGTAACTGAGATGAATAAAAAGCACCGTTGCATAAATCAACCTCCATACCAGTCTTTACACAAACGAACTGATGAACCCAAAGCTTAAATGTAAACTGATTGTACTAAGCCATTAATTCCAAAAATATTTGATTTATTTATTTATTTTATTTTATTTATTGAATCAGCCCTAATTTTTTTATATTTATTTTATTTAATAAATTTACTTTACATTTACATGACTTACAAAAAATGAATTTATCATACAAAAGATTAACACAAAAGTGTTTGTTACTTCATTTTCAAGAACTGTAATGGAAACCATGGTTATTCATAGCTTGTCTTTTAAGTCTGGTTTGTGGGACATGTTTGTCTTGCCAACCTCACAATGCCAAGCTGGTGCCGAATAGGAACGCAACCTTATGCTCTTCTGCCTGCTCCAAACTTCCAGCCTGATCCATCCATCCATTTGGTCTGTTTTCCCTAAACTCTCACAGCAGCCTAGACATAATCTCCCTAATTACCCCTTTAAAGTCGACACAGAGTGTGAGAAGCCTAAGCCAAAGGCCCCTAATTAGACACCTAAAAATAAAGAGGGGACTTTACGGGCAACGTGGGCAGTTTGGGGAATGTTTTAATGAGGGGGGCTGGAGCTGACAATAGTGTTACAGTCATTTGTTGATTAAGGCTGCTGACACCCCCTCCAGCCCTCCCATGTCTCCACAGCACTCCTCATCCAGAAAAGGCTACTGTTGGCAGGAAATACTGGTCAGACGTCACACTTTTAAATGTCCTGCTGAAATCACATCACCTGTTATATACACTGCTTCTTTAAATATACTTCTGAGAAGATGCTATGCCACATATTATGAAATGTAAATGCTCTCCACTTAAACAAAGCAGAGCTTCACTTGCACTCCGTCTTAAAGGGATAGTTCACTTAAAAATACAAATTCTGTAATTCACTCTCACGTCATTCCAAACCTGTATGACTTTCTTCTGCGAAATACAAAAGATATTTTCAAGAATTTTTGAAAGACATATACAGTGAAAGTCAATGGGATCCAAAAAACACAGGATTCACTGATTTACATGTTCCACGGAAGAAAGAAATGCACAATGCATATTTGGAATGACATAAAGGTAAATAATTGGTAACGAGCAAACCCTAACCCTAAATGGGTAAACTAATGACCGTAACCGTACATAACCATAAATAATAGTCCTCAGTGCTAAGAATTATGTTTTGCTTTGAGTGAAGAAATCCAGTCTGTTAATGACTTTTTAGGTCTCATTTCCACCATCTGTCTAGCAACTTTTATTTGTATTTTTATGAGTAATTAAGTATGAGGATATCTTAATGGAGCAAGATGTATTTCATCTGTTTACATATTTCTATATAGTAGGTAGAACTTTAATTTAAATGTTGGAACTGTAATTTCATTTTAGCATGACTCAAGGGACTTCATAAAGACTGAATACAGAAATCAGATATAGTTCCATTGTGATTGTAACATCTGTGCAGTAGCCACCGGGTGCGTTGTGCAGCTCAACATAGTCACATGTGATGTGTTGTGATAGTTTGTCAGACATAAATTGCACTCGCCGGGCTAAATCCTCCAGGGAGAATCCAGCTGGTTGACCAGATTGAAATTGCCGCTATGGTGTTTCCACATTTAAAGTATTTAATGTTAGCTGCACCCATGCACAATCTCGAACTGAAACTGTAAACACAACAGAAATAATCTCGTCCATCTGGTCATGTGCTGTTCAAGCCTACCGCAGAACAGTTCACTTCTTAGATCAGGTTAATCCCCGATTGGCCATTAAGAATTAGTTTATGATTTAGTTTAAAATGGGTTGTAAAAGATTATTTAAATCACACCCTGCCTGAAATAATTTCTTTAAAACTGAATTTAAAAGATGTCAATGGCACAAGAGCTAGACCTACTAATCAAGCACCTATACTGTGACTCCCAGGGGAACTCTTTAGATGTTTTGCACTTCTTTGAATCTGTGGATTTACACACACACATATACATAAATGTAAAGACACACATATAAATTCACACACATATACCTTCACCCACACACACACCCTCATGAGATCAGTAACAGGAAAATTGGTCTCTCTTTCTGGCCCACTTGGGATTGGCGGAACTGATTAGCATTGCAGGGACAATTAGCACCAGTCTCAATGAGGAACACTGAAAATAACCTCTTCCTCATCATTTTCAGTCCACTGAAACAGCACACACACAAATTAACTGGATGTGCTTCCTTCAGCCTGGACACAAATAACTTCAATGCTTCGTCAATGTGTCTTCTTCCCTCACAGAACTTGTGTGGATTCTTTTTGAGTCTGTAAATCTTATCCAGTAGGACATTTTTTTATGTTTAATGTTTCTGTCCATACACTATCAGAAAAAAATGTGCAAAAATGGTTGCTATCTTACTAATATGCACCTTTTAGGGGTAAACAAAGTACAGATAAGTGCTTTGAAGGGTACTGTCCTGGTGACAGGCTACTGTACCCTTAAAGGTACAATTTTTGCACTCCATCATGTCTATATAGACAAAAATATATATTTTTTAAAACACTCTGTTGTGTTCCACAGGTTTGAAATTAAATGAGTAAATGACAACACACTTTTCATTCTCTCTTTGAGCACTTACATTTGCTAACAAATGAGTAGCGCTGATAAAAAAAAATATGGTGAAGAAAACGACATTATGAAATGAAAATGACTTTAAAATGCTCCCCACAGTGATTTTGGGTTAGCAGCAAACTGATTGGAGAAGAGCAGAAAGGGGGCAGGGCATGTTAGGAGGTGGGCGGGGCTGTGTGCCAATGAGCCGTGTGACAGGCAAGTCAGCAGACATATGGCTTTGCTTAGAGAGGGTGGAGAGAAAAATAAAACGAAGAGAGAAGTCACATGGAACATGAGGCTAATGGTTCATGTCCATCGACACACATTCAGAACGGTGACAAAACAAGTATAATATTTGATAAAGTGACAGTTAGTCAGAGTTATGTGAGCCCCCCCCCCCCATTATGAAATGTGTTAAGCAGAGCTGACAATATTACAGTGTATTGTTTGCTGAATGCATAATCATTCAAGCCCAAATATTTAATAAGCAAACATGCAAGGGGCTGTATTTACTTGTGCAACTTTTCAGACTTTATTGCTCTGCCATTTGAATGTGAGGAACTCAAAGTTTCAGTCTCAAAGTCTGTCATGCATCTGACAATTAATAGAAAGCGATTGGATGCCTATTCATTACATTAAACATCAAATTGTTTGGTACCCACGGTGAGATCAACAGGAAATTACATGGTAGACGAAGCAAGGCCACATAGAAAACATGTAAAAAATGACCAAATATAAATCACTACATACATTTAGCCTAAAATTTGGCATTTTCAAGGAATTAAACCCATGACCTTGGTTCCACCAAGTTGAAATGTTAGAGCTGCATGAATGCATACAGATGGCCTTTAGATTAAAGAAAGACTAACAGTCTGCTCTTCAACCTTAACATCATTACAGTTAACAAATTAACGGAGTAACAGCATGCCACAAGAATGAAAAGAAAGCATTATTGTTTGAAACCGGTATGGAGTTCACAGTGTACATCTGGCCTAAACGACTAAAAAGACATGTTAATGGGAAATCCTCCTCTTGGGAACTCCAAACGTGTGGCTCCATGGATTAATGACATGTGTTCACCCCTCTTTAGCCATTTCCTGTTGGCTCACTAACGTGGGTGTAAAGTTGTGTAAAGACCTTTTGAGTCTTCAGTGCTGTCCCGTATTCTTTCTATACATTTCAGAACCACATAATAACTATGACTGATGTGTGTATATAAATCCAAACAAAACAAACGTTTTAGAAATGTAATGAACACTGAGCAAATAAAGATATGTGAGGGATAATAAATCAGATAAATAAATACATAGCCATGAAATAGAAATTTGAGATTCATTTATTTTTATTTTACATTGTTACAAAATATTTCTTAAATTTTCTTTAAATTCATCAAAGAATTCTGAAAAAAGTTTCATGATGTCCACAAAAATATTAAGCAAATCAGCATATTAGAATGATTTATGAAGAATCATGTGACACTTAAGACTGGAGTAATGGCTGCTGAAAAGTCAGCGTTGCCACCATAGAAATTAATGGCATTTTTCAGTATATTAAAATAGAAAACAATCATTTTAAATGGTAGTAATATTTCACAATATTTTAGTTTTCAATGTACTTTTGATTAAAATAAATGCAGCCTTGTAAGCAATCGAGACTTCTTAATCTTTGCCAACGGTAGGTATATATTTCTGTATACATTTAAATCTGCCTGGAAAGAAACCTCAAAGATTCCAGTCTCTTTCTCTCTTTCCCGGCACTGGTGGGAGGTGGAGGTTATAAAGATGTTAGGCCCTCTTATTGAGATGCAGTGTTAGAGGTGCTGGGAGGTTTCAATAAAAAAGTTTAAATTGTATAGGTGAGGCTTCACTTACAGCGTTGGAGCTAATTGGCAATAAATGAGTCCATCTGGTTTCATTTGCAGCTTGCAAAAGCAGGAGGGTAAGTGTGTGTGTGAAGGAGAGTGAGGAGGCGGAGGTGCGCCCTCTTTTTTTTAACCCCCCACAAGTACCTAAACACAATGCTTAAGTAGAAATCTAGTGTGTGTGTGTATGTCCACAGAGTGCTGCCCCAGAGTGATCAGTGAGCTTTAGACAAGCCAAGTTACAGTCAACAAAGTTGAGAAAAAAAAAAGTAATGAGGGAGCACCACTATGAATAGCCATATGATAGACTATGGAGAGTATGTGATTACCTCAGCGCTTTGTGCACTGCACATTTAAGCAAAGCAAAACAGTGGGGGTGAAAAATGATTGGGAAGGACAGAAAGATTTCTGACGAGAGGAACTAAAGCAAGGAGCTGTTTCTGATGTGTGCGTGTATGTATGAGGCTGTTTGGGGTTGAGGAGAGACGAGTGAAAGGCATGTGTGTCCTGGGCTTCTCGTAGATTGCCGGTTATTTTCTTTACCCGGGCAGCTCAATCATGCCCCGTGTGTTTGCGCAGCTTGTTAATCAACACGAGTGTGATTAGCCCTGAGCCAGGCTGATCAAACCCCGCCGAGCGCAGCCAAGGCCAACCCCATCACTCCCTCCACTCACGCACCCACCCACACCCACCAAACAGGCTTCATCCATCCCAGAAACCTCCTACTAACTGACTGATTTCTTTGTGCATTTGCAAGATTCTCCTTTCCATCGCCCTGCTCCACCTTGAGGAAACCGAAGGAACGAGCACCTACAGTAGATCCATTCTTGGGGTTTGGCATTAGTCTTTGCACTTACAGGAATATTCTGGATCATATATAAGTTAAGACCAGTCAATACCATTTGTGGTATAATGTTGATTACCTTAAAAAAAAACAAAAAAACATTTCAACTCATCCTTTGTTTTCTCAAAGAAATAAATACAAAGGTTACAATGATGCACTCACAATGGAAGTGAGTGGGGCTAATTTTTGGATGACTTAAAGGCAGAAATGTGAAGCTTAACTTAAATTTAGTCTTCTGTTAACATGTATTATAGTCATTTTAGGGTTTCATAGGGTTTATATGTTGTCATCTCAAAAAAGATTTAAAATTGGACATACAGTGGGTACGGAAAGTATTCAGACCCCCTTAAAATTTTCACTCTTTGTTATATTGCAGCCATTTGCTAAAATCATTTAAGTTAATTTTTTTTCCTCATTAATGTACACACAGCACCCCATATTGACAGAAAAACACAGAATTGTTGACATTTAGGGGGTCTGAATACTTTCCGTACCCACTGTATATTAACACAGAAAAGGTTAGTTAGCGATGTTGTAATGCTAGAAATATATAATTTATGTCTTGTGGTGGCTGTACTATTGAAAAAGTGAGCATTTTAACATTTACAGACTGGCCCTATTGACTTCCATTGTAACCCAGATTTGGACTTTCTATAAAAGGAAAAGGAGGGTCAAGCGGAAATGAGTGCTGTTGACTGAACCCGATATATTCCTTTACTTAATGACAAACAGCTTGTGTTCCTCTCACTCACACACACACTTGTTCATTATCTCTTGTTGATAAGGAGTGGACATAAGGCATAGATCACAAGAGAGCAAAGGTGTTGCTTTCCCTTAATTTTTCATAAACAAAGCTGAACGTCATAAGAGAACTCATTTTTGTTTTGCATCCGCTCTGTGGTGGAACATTTTAAACCTGGTAAACTTTTTGGAAAAAAGTCTATCAAAGATCCACCAAACATAGGTTCATTGCCTGGTTTCACACTAGTTTGTGAGAGGTATTATATTGAACCAGAGGGGAATGAGTGAGCTCCATCTGCATAAGCTGTGACAAACCGATGGTAATTAGCTGCAAGACGTTAGTAGATGGTGGCACAGGTTAAGAAGAGTGTCTGCTCATTAGGAGAGATGGAGAGATCAGGAAAGTGATGGCTCAGTGGGGGATACAGGATGAGCGGATATAGGATAAGCTAAAGAAAGATGTGAGTGAAATAGGTAATGACACCTGTATTTGCTCACATGCTTGCTTTTCATTCTCTTTCATGTGTGACTTACTTTCTTGAATTATTTCAACTTGTCTAAAACAGTCAGCAACATACACTGAACAAGCCTTTATTCCCTCAGCTTACTCTGGAGAGTTTCACACACGATAAAACCTCTTGTGCAGAAGACAATTGCTGTATTTACTCTTTGTCACGAACATCCTAACAGACATCCTCTTTGAGTCCTACCTATTGAAATGGGTGACAAAAGAGGGAAGAGACAGCATGGAAAAGTGCCCAAACCTGCTAAGGGTATCTGTTTTCCTCCGCCAGCACAAGGGAGAACAGCCGGACGCTGTGTTTGGGTGCGTTCTGATAGCGGCGCTTATCGAGCCCCGTCTCTCTCTCTCCTTCTTCCTCCTCTCCTTCTGTCTTCCGACCTCCGCCTCGAGAGGAAGGCGCTTATGTCATGCCGATTCCCCGGGCCTTGTGGGAGAAAGAAATGAAAGCAATACACTGAGAGAGAAGTGGGAAAAGGTGAATTCATGGTGATTCACAAAATACAGATTGCTGAGGAGAATCCTCATTTTGGCTTCTTGCTTAAATGGATAATTCACCCAAAAAATTTAAATACTTTCATTAATTATTCACCTGTGTGTCATTTCAAACCTTCTTCTGCAGAACACAAAAGAAGATATTTTTAAGAATGAAGAATTAACAACTTTTTTTTAAAAATTGTCTTTAAGCAAAAAAACGAAAGCAAGTAATACAGGTTTGGAATGACATTAGGGTGAATAAATGATGACAAGCTTATCTTTTTCGGGTGAACTGTGTGAAGTGATTTTACAAACTAAAAGCAGCAGAGGAATATTAAACCTGGCAATTCTTGTTTCTTCTTCTTCAAAAAAGGCAACTGCAAGGAAGAAATAAGAATGGTGCCAAAGAAGAGAAGTCTTCCAGGGTCTGTGAGAGGAAATGAGCATTGTAACTGAATGCTGCGTGGTGTTGAGGCCTGAGGGCACAACTCAAAACTTCATATCCAGGAAAAAGAAGCCCCCTCTCTCTTTATTTCTCTCACATCCTCTCCTCCCCATCTCCCTTCCTCATCTCTCTCCCACACAACTAGCATTCGGGTTTGTCCTACTACTATTGCTAACCCCCCTTCCCCCCCAACAGGAAATGAAATCCATTTTTAAATCATTTGGAAAACCACAGGGGCTTCAGACCAGGAAATAATCAGCGTGGGAGAGAGAGAGACAAGTGAGAGAGATAGAGTGCTGTGGATGGATACAGGACAGAGATGCTCCATGATTTCAGATTTGTCTGCTCTCCCCCTCACACTCCGACTCTTTCTCTCCCTTCTGTGTCTCCTCTATTCCCATCCCTCAACGGAAACTGGATAGTACACAGTGGGTGGCCAGTCCTGGACCTGGATCTCCCTTTGCCTTGCCACCCTGACCCCATTCTGACCTTCAGTAAAAAGTGCCACCTAGGGGGCGCTGTCCTCTTATCACCACACTGATAAGATCTGGTCTGACATTTCTTTGGTGCAGTATCTTAAAGGCTGCCACTGAAGTCAAATGGCCAAAATCCCACCTTTTCATTATTCTGCTTTCGCCAGTGAGGCTCTCACTCTCCCTGGACAGTCTGAAGGCAGTAAAGATGATAAATCAGACACCTCAGATGAGAACATGCCCTTATAAAAACCACCCTTGAGAAGATAAAAAATAAATGTGTTGAATAATGATGCTGAAGGTGTAGTATACATACATATTTGTATTACATGAAATTTACATCTATGCATGTTTTTATGTTAAAGTAAATGTCAATGTGACATACCATTCATGCATGATTGGACATGTTGCAGAGTAAAAAGGTTTGGATCAGTAAGATTTTTTTATTTTAAAGAAATTACGTATTTCATTCAGCAAAGGTGCATTCAATTGATCAAAAGTGACAGTAAAGACATTTATATTTCTACAAAAGTTCTTTTAAACTTCCTAATGATCAGTTTCCACAAAAATATTAAGCAGCACAACCGTTTTCAACACTGATGAAATGAAACTGGAATAAATTACAGCAGGAATAAATTACATTTTAAAATATATTAAAATAGGAAGTGTAATCATTGTAATAATTTTACGATATTAATGTTTTTACTGTATTTTTGATCAAGTAAATGCAGCCATGGTGACCATAAGCGACATTTAAAAGTCCTACCAACCCCAAACTTTTGAATGGTAGTGTATGGTGCATTTAATATTGGAATTATCGCATTTTATGAGCTAAATGCACATGAACATCACCATAACCAGTAAGCAAACTTTTTTCTTAAGACTTAAAGGGGTCATATGATGTTGCTAAAAAGAACATTATTTGGTGTATTTGGTGTACGCGGTTTAAGGTAAAAAAAAACATTGTTTCTCCTCTATGCCCTGCCTTTCTGAAACGAGTCGATTTTTACAAAGCTCATCGGTCTGAAAAGCGAGGTGTGCAGAGGCTGGCTTGAGTGAGCTGCGGCGGGCCTGAGAAAGGCGTGGCCGGCGGATTTCGACGAAGGAGCGTCCGGCGGGCTTGCGGCAACCACATGTGATGACCACGGGCTGGACTCCGCTTCGTCCACGGTGAAAGCCGATCCGGCGATCCACAGCGCAAAGTTGATGTATTTCCTCAGCGACCAGCACGGATCAGCTCCAGGCATGACGAAGTGGATATCGTCCTCTTTTGGAAGGCCAAACAAAGTAGTTTCGCTTTCACAACGAAACACACAGCGTCTCCACGACATGGCAGCGGCGGCAACAACAATACTACAGCGAGAATAAAAGTTACACCTTCTTTCTTTGCGTGAACATTTGGGCGGTGTTATGCAAATCTTCCCAGATAGTGACGTAGGTATGTGGGGGCGTGTTAGAACGAGCCGTTTTAGGTAGGCGTGGTTGACTCTTAACTTTTATAAAGAATATCTCTTTGGATTTGAGACTTTAGTCTTTGCAACTTTACAGATCTTCTTTATGCACCAAGAGCTTGTAACACTCCAAAGAGAAAGGAAAAATTGAAATCGCATCATATGACCCCTTTAACAGCGATGAAGCTTGCCAGAAAAATACTACAAAGCCGACCTGTGTGACCAAACTACATTTCCCATAATTCTCTTTGGCAGCTCAAGATTAATATAATACATACATAAAAAATTTGATCACACATGTAAGACAATTGTAAATGTAAATGTGTACATAAATGTGTATATAAAAAGTAAATATGGTCATTTCTTTATGTTGACTTAAAATGTAATCTCTAAAACAATGAATAGTATGATTTCCCTAACAGTTATCATTTCCACAAGCTGTTGAACTCATTTTTAAAGGCCTTGATATATGCTTTCGTGTGCTTTTTGCAATTGAGTATTCTTGGACCGCAGAAATACAAATTTTCCCCTGCTATAAAATGGGCATGCTAAAGAGAAACGACCCAGAACAGATCATTTTCCAGGTGTGTTTAGTACCGGCTAATTTACAACAAAAACTGTGTCTCTCAATCTGCTCCAGTGGTTGCCTGCCGCTGCCTCCTGGTGGTTAAAATCATGCAACCTCAAAGTCGTATCTGCCAGCATCTACTTTTGTTTTTTTTAAATGAATTTATCAGGGAATAAAAAGATAGATCAGATAGATTGATAAAAAATCATAACAAATAGCAATGAGCCTGTAAAAACAAACAATGATGAGGTTGTGGTATGAAAAAATGATCCACTGATTTATAATAAACTTGGACGTTTCATATACAGCATGACTAACTTCAACTGTGACCTACAAACCTACAATCCAAGCAGAGACAAAGTCGTGCTCCACTTAGGCCTGTTCAGACATTCAGATACGGTTTTAAGCAAGACACACCAACAAATCTCCCAAAGAAGTCCAATACTAGTTTGCTTCAAAAAAATGTGAACAGGAATTTCACTGTAATCATGTCCTCGTTACTCCATATTGTGAAAGAAAGTGGACTAGATTGCGAAAAACAAAGTCGCTTTTTGTATTGCCAGTCTCAATCAGGAGGAAAACCCCCCAGAGAACGTTCACTCATCAATCAATGTATGGCATTAGTGATGTGTACTGTTCTGATTAAAGCCCACCACAGAGAGGTGTGACAGTGTGTGTGTTCCAGTCTACCTAAATCTCTGTCATCACGGGCCCTACTCTCAGATGACTGAAGCGCCCAGGGTTGCCAGGTTTTCACAAAAAAACCCGCCCAATCGCTACTCAAAACTAGCCCAATCGCGTTTCGAGGGGGTAAAATACACGTTTTCTGGAGGGGTTCCCCTGCTAAAATTCGCATTCCAGGGGATAAATATTACCCGCGGACATGAAACACAACCCGCGGCAACAGTGTTAAAGTAGCCCAATTCCGCGGGAAACCCGCGGACTTGGCAACACTGAAAACGCCAGCCCTCGCTTACTAACCGTTGAGAGACTGATTGCTTTGAGAAATTCCACAAACATTAAAACTATACAATAAAAATGCAAGGAAAGAATAACCCTTTTTTACACAACATAATATATAGTGTACAACTTAGAGTATCATACTCTATATACAAGCCAGTATACAATACATTGTAGAATTATATAGTACAATATTGGTAGTTTCATAGGTAGTTGTCTACAAATATGTACAGTATAAATGTGTTTCTTTTCCTGTGTTAATTGCTATATTTACATTCTGAATTGTATTTTTCCTTTATATCCTAATCAGTCTACTTTGCACTATTGACTGTTGCATTAAGTAAAGATTTTATAGGCAAATAATAAGATGGATAAGATGGTTCCAGACCAATAAATGTAAAATAGGTCAAATGCAGTTAAATTATTTAAAATGTACAGTTCAATTCAAAAATAATATTCCACAATTTTATGCTGCATCTTGCATATTTATACTGCATTTCATGAAAAAAATATGAATAATAATTATGCATTATATTGAAAGCAACAATAATGCATTATATTGATACCAATAATAATCATTAATAATAAACACATAAAATAATTAAATAATAATATTTTATACTCATGTCTGTTGTAGAGTGATATAGTCCTTATAAAGAAGCATTAAAATTTAAATGCTAAATTTAGCCTGCTGTGATATTGTGTCATTTAAAAAAATTTTTGCCAGTGTATATTTTTGCATTTGACCTCCTAAACAAACACAAATATGTAATATTCACAGCACAATGTGTCAAATGAGAATGAATCATTGCTAGAACCTACATTTCTAACTCACTGGTGTTTTTACATAGATTTTTCATTTGATAATTTGCATGGCTCCTGTATTAGGAAACCTTCCTTACGGTATACCAATGCTTTGCCATGAAGGACAAAGAAATAAAATCTAAATATATATATGCACTTCACTTCATATAGCTTACTGTCTACTGGAGAACCACATGCTATCATCTGATAAAATGATGTTTTACAAATTAACTGAATCTAATCCCGGCATCTCAGGAGAGCACAAACTCCAGAGGGAAAATCCAAGCACCAAAAGACTTTTCCACTAATGTCAGTTTGTAAGTCACTTTTTCGACTTTGAATTCATACATGTGTGAATGACATCTAATGTGTGTGCGCCGTGTACGATGTGTCGCCACGGTGCGTGATGCACCCCAGGATTAGACAGTTCCAGTGTGGAGGGGCTTGATTGATGAGCCCATTCCAAATGTTTTCGCGTCCAAGTCAGTGGGAGTTTGAGTTGCCTTTGCGCATCTTAATACCAAACAAAACATTAGCGTCGGATTCCCAGGGCTGGCTGCCTCTCACTGGATTTCATTAGTCACCCCTCCACAGCACACAAATGCGCTGCATGGCTCCGGGACATGGAGAAGAGAGAGAGGGAGAGGGAGAGGAAGGGCAGGGGGCCATTAAGAGATCATCATCTCATCTGAGCTTCCCTACTGCTAAGGATCAGAATGTTAGAGGAGAAAAAAAGAGAGAAAATGGCCTTATTCTTCAGTAGTTTCTGATCAGTTCTGCTGCTCACTGCGACACCTCATGAATCTGAACCAAAATGTAGATACACATGAAATAATTATGTTTTTTTCCTAAGCCCTCAGTTGCTATTTGCTTATTTAATTTCATGTTTTTGCAGCGCAGAGACCCCCAAGATTCAGCTCAGCCATCTAATAGCTATATTTAAACGATCCCTGTCACATACCCGACTGGCTCCATCAGGAGAAACACTGATCTCATTCCCTCACTAATGAGGGCACTCAACTGTGTGTTTGTCTCCCCTGCCTACTTTTCCTCCTGCCAAGCCTTGATGCAATTACACCCCCACATCTGCAGGGGGCTCCCTCCTCCCATTGGCATGGGGCTTTCAAGGGGCCCTGGTGCTCCTGATTCACGGTTAATCAATCATGGTGCCTGGGTAATGACGCCCCACTGCTCCCCTAATGTCTTCTGGCGGGAGCCTCTGCCGCTGGTATTGAGCTCACGCAGGCACACATATGGCCGCTCTGAGTGAGTGACAGGACCCCTTTTGCGTGTGTGGCACCCCACGCAACGGAAGCCATCAGCTCCGCACATAGACACGCGTGCTGACAACCACACACACACGCCTCGGGCGAGGAGGAGAGCGACTGGAGAGAGGGAGGAAACAGGGGAGAAGTGCCACTTGGCCAATCTTCTCACGCCAAAGTGAACTGTCAAGAACAAAGCAAGTAGGGCAATGTGATATTTTTCAAAGCAGCTTGGGATGGGGAGTATTTGGAGGCCTGCGACGCATGGTTGTGCGACACTCGGAATTTAATTTAGAATGTCTTTTGTGAGTTCTACTTCCATTCATGAACTTGAATTGCACTGGAAATGAGGTAGCAAACGGGATGCAGAATTGCATTTCAGATTTGAATACAAGGAAGTAGACTTAAAATGAACCAAAATTCACAGAAATTCATATAACTGCAATTTTTAGGTCGAAAAGCTAAGTTTTTCAAAGCAAACATTGAAGATTGTCTTGAAAGCTTAAAGTTTTAAAAAGTTTAAAAAGGCCTTGAAGTTTGACAGTTTATAGGCCTTATGGGCAGTTTTCTGCATTGCTAATAATAAGGAATATTACTTGAGCACCAAATCAGCAATGTCAATGTCACTTTTAAAACAAGTAGATTTCTGATGGTCAACACAGTAAACCAACCAACACAAGCGCAATCTATAAAGGGAGCTTTTTTGATCTCATGCGACACTCCTGATTGCGTAGATTCCTATTGAAATGACTGTATTTTGTTTCACCAAACACTGGTAAATGTGACTACACCTTAAGAGACTTCTTATCTTACCGACCCCAAACTTTTGAACAGTAGTGTACAGTATAAACTAAATTTATACCAGTCAACATTTGAAGTGGATCAAAACCTTTCATCAAAGTTGTCCTAAAATCAAAAAGCGTTCTTGTCTTAGGACAACTTTGATAAACTTTTTTGATCCACTTCAAATGTTGACTACTGTAGTTAAACAACACACTACCAAGAATGTAGTACCTGCATTGAATGAGCTACATATATATATATATAATGAAGTAGGCTACTTATAATTGTTTTCATTTTGAATCTTTCCTTTTGTTTCATGTACTTATAAAGGGTTACTATATAAACACTCTCAGAAATAAAGGTACAAAAACTGTCACTGGGGCGGTACCTTTTCAAAAGATTCACCTTTGTACCTAAAGGGTCAATATTGGTACCTTAAAGGTACATATTAGTATTAGTACCTAAAAGGTACTAACCCCAGTGACAGCTTTTGTACCTTTATTTCTGAGAGTGTATAGTAACTTTATCAAAAGTCTGCAGTTCAACCTGTTTCTTATTTGTCATTCCTAGATTTCATTATTCATATTTATTCTTTGCCAGATCAATTTTACTTGATAAACTTAGCACATATGGCTCTAACAGCTTTTGGATGGGTTTCTAAAAGGCCCTTGTCAAAAGCCAAAAAAGACAAGAAGAAATTTCAGAAGGTAAAAAAAGACTATGCAAAAAACTTAATTAAAAAGCACATATTCATTAAATCTATCCTGTCAGAGGTCTGTGTCCGCATGTACAGTCACAGCCATTGTGGACAGGCTTATACGGGTGGCCCATTCAATCTGTTTGTATGAAGAGGTGCTCCTCAGGCTCTAAGCATTTGTATGCAGTATATAGAGTGGCAGAGGCCCATCTGTGCAGCCTAAAACCATCCTAATTTATGTTTCACACCTCTTGCTGCCGCCACACTTTGCATCTCATAGCACATACTATCTCTCTCTCTCTCCCTCCATCTCTCTTTTCAGTGGCAGTGACAGTGAAGTTGCTTTGGCTGTTAAAGAGCAATCCATCATCTGTTTAGAGAGCTTCATCAACATTGTGTACATAGCAGTGCTAAAACAGAGAGGATTTATGTTGCTCAGACAGAAGCTTTTTCCAGTGCCATATGGATGAGGTATAAAATCACAAAAACCAATTAAAAGGAATAACATGCATGCATTAGGTTGTGAAAGCTGAGACAACAAAAGATCACATTAGCGGCTCTTACATGAGCTGGTGCTCACAGTATCAGACTACAATCTGTTTCAAACCTTTTACAAAACCAATTCTTCCTTTTTTTCATGGTATGAAAGTCTTGCCTTTTGCTCTATGCTTTTGAATTATTTCATTTTATTGTATTTTACTTGTATTACCTCTTTCTAGCAAGATATGGATTACTAAGACTCTAAAATAGAACTGAGACCTTACAAGAAACTGCTGTGGTACTTTACCATGGTACTGTACTTCTATGTGCATATACTCCAGAAGAAAATAACAGTATTGTATCATGTTCAGAAATCACGATAATAAAATTATTTAAAATTAAATAATACATTTATGTTATTTTTATTATTTCTTTTTACTATTAATAAATGTAAAGCAATACATGCTGGATTTCACTATTCAGTACAAGTTGACAAAATTTGGTCAAACACACACAAAAAAAAAATTGGGATGCACCATTGTTAAAATTCTGTAAGCTGATCATGTTATGGCTCTATATTATATTATATATTATAATATTATTAGAAAATACGGGATTAGTTTCCACTGTTATGCTGATGATACTCAACTATATATCTCAACAAGACCAGATGAAACTTCTAAAATATCTAAGCTAACAGAGTGTGTTAAAAATGTAAAAGATTGGATGACCAATAATTTTCTCCTATTAAATTCGGATAAGACAGAGATATTACTTATTAGACCAAAA
>NW_015659224.1:638470-657863 GCF_001515625.1 Sinocyclocheilus rhinocerous
GAACGGCTGAGAAGAGCGGGTGCCCACCCCTCGTGGGACCTCAGATGATGCCAACCCTGAAACAACATACTGAACTACCACATTTTGCTATAAGTTTGCTTGCATCATATAATAATTGCTGTTAATAGTGTTCATCGTCTGTTTGATTACGTCTTTAATTGATTTTTCCGTACATTTCTGCCATATGTACATTGACTGACAGTCACCACTGATAAGCTACCACTAAATATTGTAGAAACTTAATTTGCTGTAAAGTTGCTTTGCAATGATTTGTATCGTGAAAAGCGCTGTACAAATAAACTTGAATTGAAATAAACTTGAATGGCTGAGTACTGATAAATGGTGGATATTAAAAATAAATAAATAAATAAAAATAAAATAGTGAAACTGTTTATTCAATTTAATACAATTTTAGGCATCACATTATAATGTACAGTATAAAAACTTATATTCATTACATTACATTAGTGTTTTTAAAGATTAACTTAATGTGTTAAACTTAGTGTTAAATTACAGCAAATGTAATCTAAATGTAAAATATGAAAAACATTAGTGCATACAAAATTAAATATCCAATACTGGCCAATAACTGATATGGTAGCCAACTGATATATTGTCCATCCCCAAATATAATAAATTGACAGTGATTATGAACATTAAAGCAAGCCTGCAGATAGAAGTATGACATATGATGATGTACTATCAATCTACAGGAAGCTGATTAGAGAAAGGCAATACCAATGGTCACTGGAAGCTTCTAAACACTGCAAACTTAAGACACCATTACTCAATAAATGAAGCCCTCATCTGCGATCTTCAACTCACAACACAGCTAGTTGACTCAATTAATGTTCCTTCCCCCTCTCCTCTGGTGTCGACTGAAAGCAATTCAACTAGGAGCTTCCTTCCTTCAATGTTCCATGAAATTGGGCCAGATTGTTGTCACATTAATTAAGGTAATCCTCGTTGCATTGAAAGAGCGTCAAGTTAATAATTAGATCTGCTTTGATGACAAGACTGTATATTTTAGCAAAGCTCAATAAATCTCATCTGAGACTAAGAAAGGTGTGGAAGCGACTCAGCAGAGTGACAACACTCTTATGCAAAATTGTATGTAGCGTTTCATACGTTGTTGTCTCTTGAACAGAGAGAATGTGTAACCTACTAAATTGAATAAGTTGTGTAAATGTGGTTCACATACCCTTCCAGTTTAAAGACAGAACATCTCGACATAAATCATGGTTTAAAAGATCACAGGATTTGATCTGGGAATTAGTTACACCTCATGAGCGACCTTTTTAGTAACTTTCTATCGCCATCTGCTGGCGAGAACAGAAAATCGACACAATATAAGAGCAGTGGTATTTTACATTTAAGTGGTATGTTGCTGGATGTAATAACTGAAATTTAAAATACCAGCAGTGATAAAAAACATTAATATTTTTGCATTAACTATTTCTAATATTTGCAGTCTGAAACTTTTCATATTCATCTTTGTAGCTCCAGCAAAGCATGACACTACTAGCAATGCAAAGGTCATGGGGTTTGACTCCCAGAAAATGCATTAACTGAAAAAAATAAAATAAATCATGAATGCAATATAATTCATTTTGGATAAAAGCATCTGCCAAAAGAATATACTGAATGTAAGTTTTAAAAAAATTTATATAATCTCAATAGTTTATATGGATCTCATTATAACAGGCTATAGGGCTATAATACGTTTATACAATGTGATTTAATATTCTTGGCTTACTCACTGCATATTGACCTTAAAAATGCTTCTCTAAAGATTTCTTAACTATCTTCAGCATTATAGATAATATACAATGTAGATTATTATACATTTTATAGACTTTTAAACAAGACAAAATGGTAAATTTTCCATTTCATTAAATTTGAAAAAAAAAAAAAAACTATTGTACCAGTGTTGTATCTGTGTGTGAAATCTCATTTTGAATGCTAGTTGGTGGTCTTGCGTCATTGAATGATCTGCACACTGATGAAAGTATTAAAATGGGATGTTTTTAATTTTTTTAATTAAAGAATCCACTAATCTTACAAAATTTTTTTATATTGCTATACAAAGAACAAATGGTATAATACAAGGAAAAAAAAGCCAAAGACAAGACCCTCAACAGAATGCTGTCAAATTTAGAGCTTTAATTAGACATTTGTTAACATTGATAGCTTTTAGCTGCTTGTGAAAGTAAGAGAACAGAAAAAGACAACAAAGAACAATTGGCGGTCTTGCGTCATTGAATGATCTGCACACTGATGCAAGTATTAAAATGGGATGTTTTTAATTTTTTTAATTAAAGAATCCACTAATACAAATTTTTTTTATATTGCTATACAAAGAACAAATGGTATAATACAAGGAAAAAAAAGCCAAAGACAAGACCCTCAACAGAATGCTGTCAAATTTAGAGCTTTAATTAGACATTTGTTAACATTGATAGCTTTTAGCTGCTTGTGAAAGTAAGAGAACAGAAAAAGACAACAAAGAACAAGGAAACTGAACAGAACAACAGTGAACAAGAACTTTAGCATTCAACCCTTTACGCCAGCTCCTCCTCTCCCTCTTCTTCGAATTCTCCCTCCTCTTCGGCAGTGGCATCTTGGTACTGCTGGTACTCAGACACCAAGTCATTCATGTTGCTCTCGGCCTCTGTGAACTCCATCTCATCCATCCCCTCACCCGTGTACCAATGCAGGAAGGCCTTGCGCCTGAACATAGCAGTGAACTGCTCGGAGATGCGCTTGAACAGCTCCTGGATGGCAGTGCTGTTGCCGATGAAAGTGGCTGCCATTTTGAGACCTCGAGGCGGGATGTCGCACACAGCGGTCTTGACGTTGTTGGGAATCCACTCCACAAAATAGCTGCTGTTCTTGTTCTGGACATTCAGCATTTGCTCATCCACTTCCTTCATGGACATGCGGCCTCGGAAAACAGCAGCAACGGTGAGATAGCGGCCGTGGCGGGGGTCACAAGCAGCCATCATGTTCTTGGCATCGAACATCTGCTGGGTGAGCTCGGGCACCGTAAGAGCCCGGTATTGCTGGCTCCCCCTGCTGGTGAGAGGGGCGAAGCCTGGCATGAAGAAATGCAGACGGGGGAAAGGTACCATGTTGACAGCCAGCTTGCGCAGATCAGCGTTGAGCTGACCGGGGAAGCGCAGACAGGTGGTGACCCCGCTCATTGTGGCAGACACGAGGTGGTTGAGATCACCGTAGGTGGGAGTAGTGAGTTTGAGCGTACGGAAGCAAATGTCATACAGCGCCTCGTTGTCGATGCAATACGTTTCATCTGTGTTCTCCACCAGTTGATGGACGGACAGCGTGGCGTTGTAAGGCTCCACAACAGTGTCTGAGACTTTGGGTGAGGGCACCACGCTGAAGGTGTTCATGATGCGGTCTGGGTACTCCTCACGGATTTTGCTGATGAGGAGCGTGCCCATGCCTGACCCAGTGCCGCCTCCAAGGGAGTGTGTGAGCTGGAAGCCTTGCAGGCAATCACAGCTTTCCGCTTCCTTACGGACCACATCGAGAACGGAGTCTACAAGCTCAGCGCCTTCTGTGTAGTGACCCTTGGCCCAGTTGTTTCCAGCACCACTCTGACCTATGTTTGAAGAAGTCCAGATCATACCAGGCTCATATTGCTCTAGAATTTACCATTCAATTAAATTACATATTAAACCAGACTTACCAAAGACAAAGTTATCCGGTCGGAAGACCTGCCCAAATGGTCCAGATCTCACTGAATCCATGGTTCCAGGCTCCAGGTCCACAAGAACAGCACGGGGTACATACTTTCCACCTTTTACAGAAAACAGACATTTCCAAACTTAAAAAAGACCTTATTTGCAAGGTATTTGTGTTTTATTATACTGCAAATGCAAACTGACCAGTGGCTTCGTTGTAGTACACATTAATCCGCTCCAACTGCAGATCACTGTCTCCATGGTAAGTTCCCGTCGGGTCAATTCCGTGCTCATCACTAATCACCTCCCAAAACTGAAGGAAAAGGAGTCAATATTAACGTAAAATTATCACTTTGTTTAAAAGTAATATCGAAAATACGTTTAAATAACGTCTTTTTGCACTGTTGTCATGGCAACTCGCCAAGTTACCGTACACACAAGTTTACAGAAAAATAAAACCAAACTATGGACATCTATGACGAGTCAGATCGCTAGTTACACTTACTAATATGTAATTTTCCTCAAGAAAAAGCACATGTAAATATAACTAGTCAACTGAAATTGGTTATTTAAAAATAATACCTACACAACATACAACTATGCCCCTGGAGACCAGGCTTTTTTGGGCTGATATCGTAATCAATACCCTTATCACTCACTTTGGCACCGATTTGGTTTCCACATTGACCAGCTTGCAGGTGAACAATTTCCCTCATGTTGAATTGCTACGGGAAAAAAAGCACTTTTTGTTCAAAAACAAATGTAACGTTACTGAACTCTCTTCCACCGCGCGTCGACTAAACTGCAACGCACAGCAACGGTTTCCAGTTTTAAATAATGCCAGCTTTCGCATTCAAACACAGGTGGATGTACGAGACGTCAATCATTCTTTGTCCGCTTTGGATTGGTTGAGGTGCACGCGCTCTCATGACTCTTTTGCTTTTGATTGGATTAGAGATGTTTTAATCTGTTGTCAATGGTTACAGCGCCGCGAGATCACCCAGAAACCGTTTTGTATTGGTAACCAGATACGCATATAGAACAGCTTTTATTATTGAATAGACCTCACTATTTTCTCATTGAGAATCATGTTACCAAGCACCACCTTCAGCAAACAGTGCATGGCATGTTTGGACTTGTTGAGTATAATTGTGTTGGTACATTACATTGAATGCGTTCTGCACAGGAGTTTCTAGCACTTGACAGTATTTAATTTTCAAATAAATTACCATAAAGAGAAAGCATTTGAACATTGATTACATGCATACTTAGGTTTCGAGGCAGATATTCTTTTATAAAAATGTTTTACCATTTATTCCGGGTATGTTTGCATTGCTGTTCTGAACAACAATATTATTAATCATTAAAAATAATATTAAAAACTGTAATCAATTTGACATTTGCTTATTTTTAAGTTCAGGCATGCCAGCTCAAATGGCAATGATAAAAAGGTAATTAATCGAAGGAAGCTGCATTTGCTGGTATTTGAAATTTACATGTAAAGCATCAGTGATATGTCATGGCTGGGGGAGTTGCTTGTAAAGACACACACTTGAAAAACTCAAATGTGAAAAATCAAATTACTTATTAAACATCCGTGGCTGACATTTAGAAACCAAAAGGGTTCATTTTCCTTTTCAGACTGTTATAGTAGTGCATATTGTTGAGCTTGTTCATGGAAATAATAACTATTTGTATGCTTCATTTTATGGACTTTTTTGTAATTTTGTGTGATATCCAGTGTAAATTCTGAGTCATGCAGTTAACAGTTGAGAATCATGCAGGACTCCAAATACCTCTTTATTTCCAATTCATGTTTGCCTCATGTCTCCCGATTTCATTAGAAAACATAACTTTTTTACAAAGTGGTGATTTTGTATGATTTCAAACAATGTAATTTGAATGGAAATGTACGATTTTTAGGAGAAAAAAAACATAAGCCTGAATGTCCACCTCTAAAGCTTAGGTCACAGAAACCCTAAATTACCCACAGATTTGCAAAAATTTTAAATAGTAACAAATATGCCATGATAGTGTGTTGCCTTCTGAAAATAAGTCATCTTCTTGACACTCACCTTTTCAAGTGTTTTTTTTTTCCTTTTGTTTTCTGTAGGCCTAGTGCAAGCAACATTGTAGCCCACATCTCAACATTGTTTAAGATGTTTGTGCTTTTCAAAGAGAGCTCACAAAAAATGTGTACGTGCTGGAATAGGTTTTTGTATTTTCTGAATAAGATTAAACTAGTTGACCCATTCTGATAGATCTGATATGATCTATAGCTGTTGATGAAAATAACTGAATGAGAGCATGAGAAAATAGTTATAGTACCCTGTGGCTTTGAAATTAATATCTTTGACCCTGTTTCAGCACCTTTATTTAATTTGACACAAACTTATCAATATAGACCGGCACAGACAGAAACACACACATATTCACAAATATACACACAAATGCTAAAAAACATAATTACTCAAAAAGTACTTAAATAGTTAATTATTTCTTGCTGATGCAAGATTTCTCAAATTTCTAATAGAGCTAGGTATTTGGGAAGGCCTAAATTGTAGCACTGAGCACAAGTGGGATGCGTGGCATCGATTCATTATTTATGAGTATCACAGGTGTCATACATCCTTAGAGGGGATTCAGTTCATGCATGCTATGACAGAAGTACACGTAGGCTAAGCAAGCACAAAACAAAATAGGATTAATGACGAAGGCAGAATGAATTTCCACAGCAGGATGTATTGTTGCATTATGCCGGTTGTTGCTGGTAGTTGATGTACAACATTCAACATACTTTGTAATAATCAAGTCTACTTATCAGCATTTTGTCAGACCACAAAAAAGGCCAAAAGCATGTTTTAGACCAAGGGATCCAAAATTTTATGACATGTAAGAGGATAGTTTAAACCTTCATACATAACACTGATTAAATACTGTTTTAGTTGTCAAAACTACGTGACTATGTAAGTGCAAAAGAGCAATGCTATCAACTATTAAACATGATACCCTCAAACCAACTGTTCCAAAGTTTGGGGTCAGTAAGATTTTTTATTTGTTTTAAATTAAATTAATGCTTTTTTCTTCTGCAAGCATGCATTAAATTAAATTGATCAAAAGGGACAGTGAAGACATTTTGACTGCAAAAGATTTCTGTTTCAAATGAATGCTGTTCTTTTGAGCTCTATTCATCAAAGAATCCAGAAAATGGTTTTCTTTCAATATTCAACTTTGATAATAATAAGGAAAAATTTATTGAGCAGCTAGAATGATTTCTGAAGGATCAGGTGATATTGAAGACTGGAGTAATGGCTGAAAAAACAGCTTTGCCATCTCAGGAATGAATTAAATATTAAAATATATTCAAACAGAAAACCATTGTTTTAAATTGTAATAATATTTCACAATATTACTGTACTATGTTTTTGATCAAATAAATAAAGACTTAGTGAGCACAGAAGATATTAAAAAACATTAACAATTCTTACCAACCCCAAGCTTTTAGTGTATTTTCAAGATATTAAGTGTTAATGTTTGTTTTTTGTATTAATGCATGTCCTCTGCTCAATATTCAGCAGCACTCATCGAAACTAGGACACTGATGTGTGAATGAGGTACCCCCTCAGGGATGGGGAAAGTCTGAACTTGAGAGACTATGTATACTGTATGTGTGTGTGTGTGTGTGTGTGCGCGCGCGTTTTTGTGACATATGAGGACACAAATTTGTATAATGACATGGGTATGACATAGGTATTACAAGGAGAAGGTGACTTATGAGGACATTACCCCATGTCCCCATTTTTCAAAACGCTTATAAATCATACAGAGTGAGCTTTTTTGAGAAAGTAAAAATGCAGAAAGTTTCCTGTAAGGGGTAGGTTTAGGTGTAGGGTTGGTGTAGGGCGATAGAAAATACAGTTTGTACAGTATAAAAACCATTATGCCTATGGAATGTCCCCACAATTCACAAAAACAAACCTGTGTGTGTATGTGTGTGTGTAAGTAAGGCAAAACTATGCACTGTATTATTGATTAACACTCAAGGTGTAACAACACTGGCAGCAGCTGCTTTGCGCGCGCGCACGCACACACACACACACACACTTCTTTTTGACCAGGAAAAAAAAAATCTGGACAGAAACTTTGAATTGGCAAAGTGGGACATCATGCACACTCACTGTAGCTTATGACCTGAAACTTTATGATTTCACCTTCTTTAGTTTAGTTTAATTTGACACATAATATATTTTAGGCTTGTTTTCCACACACTCTGGTTTACAGGTCTTTTTTTTTATCAAGGCTTTACCCTGTTTTCATTTCCCACCTGTTGCTGGTGATCCCTATGAGGAAAGCTAACCTAGCTGGAAAACATTCTTCACTATCCAAAGCCACAACAAAAACAGCTCTATAGAAACAGCAGTACTGCTATAGAAACTCTCCACACACAGAGGCCTACTTTCAGACTCAGTTAATTTTTTTTGTTTGCTCTCCAACATACACATAAACACAAGAAAAACTTTTTGTTCATTCTATGTTCATTTCCTTGTTCTATTGAAGTTAGAACAGACCTAAAACACATTCAAGTCAAAATTATATTAACAAATGCATGGGTCTGAAAACATCCTCAGTGCCTTCCTTGGATATTGTCACTTGACACTCTTTTGCATACTCCTATTTTAAAATGCAATGCTCCTATAATAGTTTTAAAATCAAAATGTGATCTTAATTTATATTACCGATGAGGCAGTTTTTACGTGTTTCTTTTTGGCCAACAGGCACCACATTTCTACAAAAACCTCATCCCCAGTAAAGGTATATACATTTCAGTTTATCAAAGGAGTTTTTGACCTTTATGTTATTCAGGGTGAGTGTTCATGAAGGAAGGCATGTAAAAATGAATATAAGAGCATCTCATGTTTCACCCGCAACACAATGTGATGAGATGCTCACGCAACATGACACTTTGTCATTTCTGTTTTGCATTCCCACCCAAGCTCTCTAGGGCTGTGCAAGATAAGTGTTCACATCTAGATGCATATGTCGATGTGCACATTTATGGATGTGTGTGTGTTTGGGAAAGAGATAAAAGAATACACAGACAGAACATTTGCATTCGTATCATGTCTTATTCAGTCAAAAATATATTTTGAAATTTTATTAGAATTGATCATCTTTCTATACATAAGTCTCTTTAAGGCTCTTTCTGTACATTATAAGTCACAGTAAAGAAAGGAATACCACCTCAGCAAAGAATAAGAATCAGAAGAAAGCAATAAAAAAGCATGAAAAATAAAACAAGCATACTGTCAAAGGGGCAGTTGTGAGTTTTTGAATATGCAATATATTCAGACGATTAACTTCCTGTTAACATGCGAATAACATCTTGGATCATTTAAAAAAAAATTGCATTAGTAAAATGCATCAGACCTACTTAAAGTTTCTTATTCAGCAGATCACCTCCCAGCAGGTTTGACATTATCCTCGAAGTAGCCAGGGTTGGTAATGTTGCCAGGAGGTTTGTAAAAGGCCACAGTGATAAATTTGCCCTTTCCATCTGATGCTAGGCCGACCCCAACCTGCTCTGTAGACCTCCAGATCATCTGGGTGAAGTTACCTATGCACATATAAAACTGTTTTTCTGACTCACATTTTCATTTATGGATTGTAATGTGATATAACTTTAACTATAATTTGATTGTATTGCCTTTGATATGTAAATTAACATGACCATTTCTTAAATATGTGCTCAATATTTGCCCTTTTATTTTATAGATTTAACTGTTTTAAGCTCTAAGCTCAGCTGATAAACTGATATGAGTGCAAAAAAGCCTACCAGTTCCATTCTGAAAGCCAGGGTTTGCAAAGTTGTACTTTACATTTTCCTTGTACCATGATTCAGCAACCTCTTTTCCTAGAGTTAAAAAAAGTATCAGTTGCTCTATGAACATTGTAATTATAATGTGCTACAATTAAATAGGCTCATTTGGGGGAATAATCAATTTACCTGTTGGAGGCACCATGGTGGACGTCCACTTGTATGACATAGTCTCTCCATAACCTTTGCTGCTGTTCTTTAGGGCATTAATGCTAATCAGATGTGCTGCCCAATCCTGAGCCTCTTTACTGAGGACGGAGCACAGTGACAGAGGCCGTGCTCCATGTTGCCGTCTGTAATCATTTTGAGCTTCAAGGAGAGACTGACGAAACTGGGACAAGTTCTCACCTTCATCACAGGAAAAGAAAGAACTGTGAATCATTGTGAGTGGAAAAAAAGGCTTGGGACTTTCTTACTTCACTTTTTACATTATTTCAAATAATTCTGTGCACATACTGCCCATACATCAAATATAGTGCTGTTTTCCAGAAAGCAGTCTTTGTGGGAGCTCAACTTCTCAAACTAATGACCAATTACTGGTAACTAACTACTATAGCTACTAATTAAAATCCCGAATAGTTTTTGAATAAGGACATATTATTGGCAAAGACCAATTAAAATTTCTTTTTTTTTGTTGACAGAAAGCACTTATTCTGCATTTATTTGGTTGATGTCTGTTTTTTCGGAAACCAATTTCTGCCACATACAAAGTCATGCTTTGGTAATAAAGAGTTAAAGCTATAAGATAAAATCAAAATTGTGACAAAAAAAATCAGTTATGAGGTTTAAAAAGTTATGACAAGTCTAAACAAAAATCTCATAATGACTTCTAATCTCATAATTTTATTCCCACTTTTTGTCATCATTTTGACTTCATACTTATGACTTTTTACTTCATAATTCTGATTTATCAAAGCATGCTTTTTTCTGATATGGTCGAAAAAAGCTTCCATAGTCTCTGTTTGAGTGCTTACCTTCTGAACTGCTGCTCTGTGGACACTGACTCTTACGTGGAGCTGGTCCAGAACTGTGAGGCGATGAAGGCAATTGGTTTGACTTGATGCTGAGAGCAGCAAGTGCTTGTCCAACTCTGTCAGCTGAACACCAAATAAATATGTTTAAAACTGTGAATATTGTACAATAAGGGTCTAATCAGTTATATATATATATATAAATGAGTATACAATATGAAATGTATGAATATGAATATAACAAAATGTATATAGTCACACTTTCAGTCTACATTTTATTCAGTATTACATCCATGCACATACAGTCATACCAAACTCACCAGACGGGGTGGGTTTGAAGTCTGCTTTGGAGCCTGCTGGTAGGACGTTTCTTTCAAAATATCCAGCATTGCTGATGTTTCCTGCTGGGAGGTACTGACCCACTACAAAAGTTGTGTTCCCATCAGTGGCCAGTCCAACCCCCACCTCGTTCGTGTCCTTCCACACCACCTGTGTGAAGTGACCTGGAGAAACCAACAGATGTCAGAACAGAGACTAGAGCAAATGTCTAACCACCACAGAGTGTTTACAGATGGATTTACCTGTTTTGGAAGTGAATCCAGGCCGGCTGAAGTTGTAGTCTTTAATTTCGCTGTACCAACTTTCCACTGCCTCACGTCCTGTATAAATTACAAACATAAAATGTTGAAAACATGCAAATAAGATCATAAAACACCAATGGCAATTAACTAGATCATAACCCAAGCTCCGGTTATGTCTAAGACGGCTGACTGAAAAGTGAGCAAGTGAAACATTAGCAAATGTTACAGATACAGTTGCTACTAAATTCTGACCTGTGAGTTTTTTGTTAGCTGAGCTCCAAGCATAATACACATTCTCTCCATACTCTCCATTACTATGCATGAGGGTCCTGATTGACAGCAGGTGTTCGGCCCACTCCTGTGCAGAGCGGCACAGGTTTTTGTTTATGGTGAGGGGTGGCGCTCCATGCTGTTTGCGATATGCATTGTGAGTCTCCAGGAACTCAGCTTCAAAGTTGCTGTCTGCTACAGACAAACATAAAGAGTTATTTGATGTGCACAAAGCACATCCCATGCTGACTGAAACAATAAAGACAATTTTTCATTCTAATATCCTGTCTCATGTGTTTTTTTAAATGTATTGTGGTGCACATGCTTCATTTCAGAAGCCATAAAGCATCAGTACAAAGAATGGACTATCATATTTCATTTACATTAAGCCTAGATAAATATGATGAAAGGTCAGTTTTAACCACAGTCCATGCTTGTATTTGTGTAAAGAAGATGATTCCACCAGAAAAAAGTGCTGAAATCATTTACATGAAACAAATAACCTTACCCAACTTACCCTTTAAGCCACTTTGCACTTGATGCTCTCCTCGACCCCCTGGTGGTGCTATTTCAGTACTGCGAGGAGCTGAAGGCACTTTGTTTGAATGAGTGCCACCATGCACTTGCCCCACTTTGTCAGCTGAATGTTGCCAGATATATCAAATATTTACTATACAGTAATGAAAATACTATGAAATAGCTTTTAGTTTGAAAGTTTACTCACTTGTGCCAGTGGACTTTGAATCTACTTTGGCACCTGCCGGTAAGACATTTTCTTCAAAATAACCCGCATTTGTGATGTTTCCTGCTGGGAGGTACTGACCCACCACAAATGTTGTGTTCCCATCAGTGGCCAGTCCAACCCCCACCTCCTTAGTGTCCTTCCACACCACCTGTGTGAAGTGACCTGGAGAAACCACTAAGAGTCAGTGTTGTAAAAGAGACTAGTGCAATCTCTTAGCCACACCAGAATGTTTAAAGGTGGATTCACCTGTTTTGGAGCTAAATCCTGGCCTGCTGAAGTTGTAATCTTTAATTTCACTGTACCAGCTTTCCACTGCTTCATGCCCTGAAGAGAGTGGAGACAAAAGGTAGGCTTTGTAATTGTTTCTAAAACAATGGATTTGTTCACTTCACAGTGTGCAATACAAATTACGTTTATTAAAACAAAACACAAATGTTTTATATATCTCCAGTGTAATGTCTTGTTATTAAGCTAAAACATTTCTGACACCTGCATAATGGCTTCTAATTCTAATGCATTCAACTTTCAACAAAGCAGTTTAACTGGAAATGACTGATCAGATCAAATTACTGATAACATTTGTCCTTGATTTGCCTCTTAGAAGAATTTGACTTTATTGACTGGTTTTTCAAGTAGAAAGCTAACCTGTGAGTTTTTTGGTAGCTGAACTCCAAGCATAATACAGATTTTCCCCGTAGTCCTTGTTGCTGTGTTTGAGGGTCCTGATTGACAGCAGATGCTCCGCCCATGCCTGTGCGGTGCGGCACAGGTTTTTGTTTATGGTGAGGGGCGGCGCTCCATGCTGTTTGCGATATGCATTGTGAGTCTGTAGGAACTCGGCTTCAAAGTTGTTGCCTGGTACAGAAGAGCACAGAGTTTAAAGCTATATATTGTATAAAGGTTTATTTCAATTACTCTTAGGTAATATTCAGTATAAGCTTTGGGTGAGTTTAGATAAATGAAATGTTAAAACTAATACTTAAAACTGGATGAATGCTATAAAATATTAATAATAAAACAATTAAGCAAGCAAACAATAAATAAATAAATAAACCATACATGCATAAAAAGGAGGAAAACCAAGAGTAAAAAAGTTGTCTAGACTCACCCGCCATGCATAAAGCTATGTGACGGACTGCAAAACAAACACAATAACATGACAGTTACATAAACCACAGTGATCATTTTCAAAGAATCTAACGTCACAACAGAATATCTGAACCACTCCCATTGTGTCTGTGGGAAGGAGGAGAGCAACAGACAGGTTGAAATGGTAGCATGTTGGTCTTCTAGAATATTGAAACATGCATTAAACAAAACGTGCTGGCACAGTTAAATGTTTTCATTAAATGGAGTAAATAGAAGTCTACTTTGTTCACTTTGCAAACCACTGTAGTGAGTTAGACACTGATATTTCATAAAATTTAATGTTTTAAAAAACCGAGAAACATCATGTTCTCACAGTGGAGCAATCACAAGGTCATCAATTTTCCATTTCTGTCATATATATATATTAGTAACACTTTATTTACGGTGTCCTTGTTGCATGTAACATGGACTTACTATTATATAATATAATAACAATAAAGTATAATAACAATAAATTATGCATAATTACATGCAAGTAGCCCTAAGCCAAATCCTAACCCTAACCATATAGTAAGTACAATAATTACACTGTAACAATGACACCTTAAAATATGGTGTAACCATATATATATATTTTACATATAGATTGATTTGCCTTGCAGATGTTTTCTTGAAAAGTAACTATTGCATACTTGTCAAGGAATAAGTGCTTACTTTGACAAATGTGTCAGCGGATAGCATGCAACTAAAGTGCTCAGGCTAAACCTAAATGGCAACAGAATGTTGTCCTCTTTATTTAGTAGACTGGAGATGTTTCTCTCGCTTATACTTATCATACATACTGGCAGATGCATTCATATTTTTTTTAAATTTTACAGAATACTTCTGTTGGCTCCCTGTGACCCTAGGAGACAGTCAGGTATGTGGACCAGTTTGTTTTCTCATTTGACTGAATTTAACCTTTAGCTACACTGAGGGTTTACGCATGAAAATGTTTCATTTCTGTTTTTTTTTCATGAGTAGGTGTCCACATGTGTGCTTGTGTACATGTGACAGGAAACTTAGGAAACTGATCTAGTGCTGCATAGTCAGTCAGTGAAAGAGCAAAATGCAAGACTCTTGTGATATTAAACTTCTTGCAGGACAGCAACACTTAACAACTGCAGGATATGATATGGGTTGTCATTTGCATGTAGTCAGACGGCATTAAAATGAAGTGAAACTGAAAACCTACAAACCACACTTAACAACTTGCCTTAAAGCAATGTGCATGTTTGTATTTGTCTGTTTTAATATGTTCTTAAGTCTAGTTTGTGATTTTGCATGGACTGCAGATTGGCAGAAAAGCATTACTGCGACAAACACAGTTGGTGTCAGAGACCAAAATGCTTGAGACTGCTTGTCTGCTGAAGGGTCTCCAAATGTTCTTTACAATTCAAATAACATAAATGTTGTATGAACGAAAGCTAGGTGCTTGTTTCCTCTATTGTGCTTAAAGCATCAGCGGTGCACTTGATGTATGGATTTTTAATTAGTGCCACAGTAGGCAATATACAATAGTCTTACTAGTAATCACATTGACATAGCTCACAGACAGTCTTAAAATGCATACATACCTGTCCTGTAGTCTCCTTGAGGCAGGAATTTGTCTTTCTTTGAACACTGTCTGTTTTTCTCTCTCTCTCTTCTTCCCTGTATCTTGCTGACTAGCTGTGAAATCTATGAACTATATATCTGTCAAGTGATGCAACGCCCTCTAAACCAGGAAAGAGCACTCTGACGACATACAAACCCACATTTTCAGGTTAACTGGCCTCTGAAAACACCCACACAAACATACACACACACACACACACACACACACACACACTACATTACTCTTTATTAGTTTGTCATCATTACAAACTAATTTTGATGCTGTTAAGAACAGAAGAACAAAGTTCTAACTTATTCAATCATGTGATATTTAATTTCTTCAGTTCAAGTTCACTCCTGCCATCTTTTCTCTTTAAGTGTTGTCCTTGAACACTTGCATGCTACGATAGCACTTCCTCTCTATATGCGGTTGTTTTCACTGACTTTTTCCCTCTTTTTGACACCAAAAATGAGTAAGCATTATAATGCAGAGCACAATTTATTTTTTAGAAAGGTCATAAAAATTCTTAAACCATTAAAAACAATTCTTAAACCATTTAAAATGTAGCCTACTTAAAAATGAGAATTAATATATTTCCACAAACCATATGTGTGCTGTGCTTTGGTGCAGTGGGATGTGCATGCACTCATAACATAGAGTACTACAGCATGTTGAAGTCTTAGGTACGTTAGATGCTTAACAAAAACATTTATTTCAAAGTTTTTTTATATCCTTTTTATATATTTTGCAGATAGGTTGTTCTAGGCATCTCAGATGAGTTTCCACACTTCTTTTATGGATTTAGGCATGTTAATTGCACAACCCAGTCTCATTGAAAAAACATGCCTCTACCAACATTTTGGCAAAACTACAAAAAAAAAAAAACATACTTGTACATTTATACAATTCATTGCGGTTTTCAGTTGAAATGAACACTAGACAGTAAAACGCCAACATCTTTTTTTCTTTTTCATGCAAATTATGATTATGTGGCAGATTATTAATTAACGAACACTGACTTCTGCGTGGTTACTTGCACAATACTGTTATGTTGGCAAAGTCACGCTTGTCTGTTTCAGAGAAAATTTAACACGCTTCTTAGCATCAGTCACTAGACAATTCATTTGAAAACTACTGCGAAATGTGCAAGAAGCAAAGTAATATCATTAAAATATAATTTTTGAGAAAAAGGTGCCAGAGGAACATGTTTTTCATGAGCCTGGCTGGCTTCATCTGATCCTGACTTGATAATGTTGAGATCAGATATCTGTTTCAATCATACCTTCTGTTGTAGGACCAGAAAAAATTATCTGAATTATTACAAATTTTGTAAAAAGATATTTCCTACTTGCACACTAAAGTAAAAAGCATAAATAACCACCTTAATTTAAAAAAAAACTTTTTGTTAAGCATAACGCAGCGTCTCCGTAGTAAAAGCTGTTGGACTCTTAAGATTTGAATCTGGCCTGGGTTGTGTCCCATTTCTGTTTGACCTGTTGCCTGTTATGTTGAAAGCTTATTTTCATAGTGTGTTGATTCAGACTAGGAAAGAAGAAGTTACAAATTTTTAAATGTTTATTTTATTGCACTTTATCTATTTGTTTCTATGGCTTTCAATTAGAAACTTAGGCAGTTTTCTAAAAATGAGTAATCAATGTTCAGATTTCTGTTCTGGAAATTTATGCATATGAGGTAATTGCACAGATTCAATTAAATGTAGAATTGTAATTAAATGTATTTCAATTAAATGGGCTCAAATTTAAAGAAAAGTGATATTAAAACATAAAATATAATAACATTATAAAATATATTTATACAATTTTAAAATATTTTATATCAATATTCAATATATTAAAAATATGTAAGAAATGATTAATGTAGCATCTACATTCTATATATGTGGCATTGTGACCACTAGTGGGCAGAACAAACATATTGTTGCATGAAGAGTCTCAACAGGAAACTGATTTCATCTGACCTCTAACCAGTTTTGTAGCATTTTCTTGAGGCTTTATTTTGGATTTGCCAAGCTGGTCCCATAAATCTGAACAAAGTCTAATGCCTCTAATTTGTGCAAAAATATGCCTGGTACAGCTCTGACTGCTATGACTTTTGACGTGACATGTAGGCCAAGTAGGTAACCCATACTCAGAATTTGTCCTCTGCATTTAACCCATCCAAGTGCATCAGCCACTAAAAATCATCTTGAGACCAGATGCAAAAATGTTCTGAGAAACAGTCCAGCACCATTTGTTTGTGGATGCCATGTGGTTCCATATTCTGTATCTAATGCAAAGAAATATATACATTTTACATGGCTTAAGTGTTAAAAGTTAGATACTCTTTGAGACAACTGTAGAGGGTCATTTAGCTGTTTGCCAACTATTCTACACTGTGTGGAGACGTGCTGATATCGTGTTTGGTCTCGTTCTGTATCGCGTATCTTGTCAGTGTCTGCGCTTGCTTGGCCATTTGTTGCGGAGAAAATAAGGAAAGTGTGTCCAGCTGAATTAATTTAGTATTTTAGTTTTTCATTTATGTTAAGTTTAGAGATTTTGTTGTATGCATTTGTCATTTTTATTTAATCTCTTTATTTTTAAAATGTGTATAGGTAGTATTTATAAAGTTTTAGCTTTTAGTTTTGGATCTGTGTTTAGTTATTTTAATACTACAATTGATTGCTTCATGTTGTCCTCATTTGTAAGTCGCTTTGGATAAAAGCGTCTAATAAATGACTAAATAAATAAAATAAATAAATAAATAAAATCATCGAAGAATAGCATTGCCATCAAACAGAAGTCTATAAAGTGCTTTCAAAAGCTGAATCTTTACCTGAAATACATAGCATTTCTTCCAAATAATTAATTGTAAATCCATTTTTGTTCTGGGCCTCCTTGTACCTTCAGTATGTTCTCTTGCACATTTTCCATGTCTCTCACTCTCACGCACACACACTCTAATGAATGCTGAATGTCAGTAATGTCACTTTAGGGTCATATGTCAACTTCCGATGGGAGAAAAAATTTCATATTTTCCAGTCTTGTGCTATGGTAATTTGATGCAAGGCACTAAAAAAAGTCACAAATGACTAGAAATCTGACAGGCCAAGTCATTTAAATGAGTCAAATTAGCATTAAATGCTGGCTCACTGAATTAACACTTGCACCTGAAACCCTAATTACAGTAGATATTCCTGAAACTGATATTGAAAATCATGCGGTGGTACGTTGTCAATACAGTGTGTATGAGGTTTATAAAACAGTTGCTTTCTGATAGTCGTTTTCATTTTAATTAGGGTGTAACACCTTGGGATATCATTTATTTCTTGTAATAAATGATTTATTTTTTGTCTTTTTTATTTTAATAGAAAAATCAAACAAAAGCTATCTTAAAACGCTCTCATTTTGTGCTTATTTTGTACTCATTTTGTAATCCGTAATATGATCCGAACCGTGAGTTTTGTGATCCGTTGCACCACTAGTTTTTATGCCTAAGTATGAGTTTAATAAGTATGCAAAACATGTTACAGATATTGCAAATTAAATACACATGCAGATTTTTTGCATTTAATGAACAGATCCATGTTTTTAATCCATATTAACTGAACAGTTTACAGTTACATTAACTGTAGTTACCAGTATTGGAAATATTGCAGGCTTAGATACAGTACAGTGGTGTGCGGTGGTGTTTTAAAATGAGGAGGCAGTTTTATATATAAATATATATTTATATATAAATATTACATAAAAAAGAGAACAAATATAATTCTATTTTGTATTTTATTAATATATATATATTTTTTTTTTTATACTAATTATACATTTCATAGTGTTTTTATGCATTTTTATATTTATTCCAAAATAATAACTAAAGGCAGTAACAATTTGAACAATATTCTGGAAACAGTTTACAATAAGGTTTCATTAGTTAACATTAGTTAACTACTTTAGTTAACATGAACTAAGAATAAACAATAGCCTACTTCTACATCATTTATTAATCTTAGTTAATATTAATTTCATCATTTACTAATGCATTATTCATGCATTATAATCAAAGTTGTGTTTGTTAACAGTTTATGCACTGTGAACTAACATGAACAATGAACAACTGTATTTGTATTAACTAATGTAAACAAAGCTTAATAAATACTGTAATAAATGTTCATTGTTTGTTCATGTTAGTTAACTCATTAAAATTAGTCAACAACGCAATCATTTTCTTCATTCGGACCGAGAGCACGCACGAAAAAAAGAGGCGGGATTTATCACACGAACCAATCACATCCAACCTTAACCGATCATATCCAATTATAGCGCGATGGAGACATTGCCTCCTCTCACGTGACTTTCCCCCCGTTCATTTCAATGAGCCTCCAGAAAATTCATGGCACGTTAAGGGGTCTCTGTAGAAAGTCAATGGACCGAAGGGAGGCAAGCCTCCGCTATAACTTTACCTGCGGGTGTCGCTGTTGGACAGTGTTACTTTATAAAAACGAGTGACTTTTAGACTTTTAATATCA
>NW_015659224.1:658739-660070 GCF_001515625.1 Sinocyclocheilus rhinocerous
GAATGAATATGCCTGTTGTATTTCCGGCAAAACGAGCAGAAATTCAGAAATGGCCTACTCCCTCGAGTTCTTTATGAAGAACAGAAAGTCCATGCTTTTCTCTGCTTTTCAGCCATTCTCTTTGCCATGTCCTTTGTCTTAGTTTTTTAATTTTTTTTGGACGTCACAAGCCGCCTGCCACAAAGAAAACTATTTCGTCCTCAGAATCCATATTTTTATGAATGGCGCGAAACGTAATGCGTAAACCGTAGTAAATTCGTGTCGTGTGTGACAGCCTCCATACGATTTTCGGATAAACTCAATCGTGACATGTGCCAGAGCTCACGACGTTCCGACCTTCAAAATCGCACCGTGTACGCCCGCCTTTACAGTGTCAGTCCAAATTGGGCCCAATTAGCCATTTTCATGTGACTCATTAGTGTTACAAGGTCTCAGGTGTGAATGGGGAGCAGGTGTGTTAAACGGCTTGACGGCTCCGTTTTCAACTCCGCCCCCGACTGCAAGCGGCTACTCTCGTTGATCGCCGTCTGTAGTCGTGCTTCAAGTCGAACGCACCTACCGCCTCCTTTCACGTGACTTTCCCCCATTCATTTCAATGAGCCTCCAGAAAAGTTGGTTGTGGCTAGAAGGGATATAGAAAAGTCACGGCAGGCTTTAGGGTCTCTGTAGAAAGGCAATGGACCGAAGGGAGGCAAGCCTCCGCTGTAAATGTACCTGCCGGTGTCGCTGTTGGACAGTGTTACTTTATAAAAACGAGTGACTTGTAGACTTTTAATATCATATTTAGTCATATTTGCGCTGTTTTATTTTTGTAATATCGATTATTTTCTCATCCAAATTTTGAGGAGACACTGCCTCCCTTGCCTCCTCGGAGGAAACGCCCCTGATATAGTACCATGATTGTTTACAAATGTCTTTCACCAATGGGGAAAAAAACATTCATTTTCCACTTGAAATGCTTTTCAGATGCTTACATGAAAGGTGTGACATTTTAATCTCTCAGATCAAATGAAGCAAAAGAGTGATTTGTCAAAACACACCAAATAAGCGAAATGAAAATTAAATTGTACATGAGTGTGTGCTGACAAATCTGACAGTCGCAGTGAAATTCCTGTTTTATTTGTAACTTTTTGAACTACAACTGATGGATCTGTGTAATGGATCTAAATGACCAATAGGACATTTTGAATCCTTGGAATTACACAGGTTTCTGTACTGAATTGGAGAATGAAGAAAATGTTTTTTGATCTTTATCTAATAAATGTTTTAAACAGTAGAAGTCCAGAGGTGTGAGTTTTTTAATTATTAGACCCCCCCCCCCCCCCCCCCCC
>NW_015659224.1:660115-661041 GCF_001515625.1 Sinocyclocheilus rhinocerous
CCCTTATCCATGGGCAGGTATAGCCAGAAGTGTGACTGTATTATTTCTGTATTATTTTATTGCAGTTCCATTCATCACCATGGCAGTAGATTGGCTAGTGCCCCCAGAACACAACCCTCACATTTAGTTCTGGAGACAGTGTCCAGTGTCCAGTGTGGCATGGACCTGAGATCTCCACCAAAAAAATACTAGCCCTTGACTTTCTGTAGCGTCAATTAGACGGTTTCCTCTTTCTTCAAGGCACTGCCTATAAATAACTGCATCACATCTCATCTTCAAACTTCAAATAAAAACAGCTTTATTGCTTCAAATTGGATACTATGAAAGATATGTCTGTCACTGATGTCACATAAATAAAGGATCTGCTTGCAAAATCTTGTTACACCAAATGACCATAATTCAATTAATTTTTATTTAGTTTCTAATTAGTTTCTCAAACCTATTGACAAAGTGTATGATATTAGGTGGTAAAACAGGGACCATGTATCAGAAAAAATAAAAATTTCATTTATATGAGTAGCGTGTACCGATACATGGCCTATATTGTGGTGCTCCCCAAAGTACTGACCTGCTGTCGCTGCTGCTGCTGAATGGAATGTTTTCTCAATGCTCCCACAGAAGGCTGCCAACCAAATCACATCTCAGAAAAACCTGCATGTTATACACGATTTGGGTAAGTCTCACAGCAATACTCCCTAAATCTGCAGTATGTAAAATGTGCTTCTAAACATGTATTAGCTGCAGGAGGTCTGAAATAAATTGAAAATATATATTGATAGTCTATTTCAAAATAAATAGCAACACCGGTGATCCAACTGTCAAATAGGATCAGTTCATAACAAAAGGAGTCTAAGAATCTAGACTTAAGAAACGAACACACACACACACACACACACACACACACACACGCATATATCTTATCATTT